>NC_134700.1:215959476-216116976 GCF_043290135.1 Rhipicephalus microplus
AATTTGCTCGCGGAGTAATTTTGGTCAACAGAGCCTCATCAAGTGTGATGCATAGAGTTTCAAAAATATACACTACAGAGAACACTGGTGCTAGTGTCTATGAGAGCTGCAGCGCATAGTGCTTCAGCGAGCATGACAATTATGGGTATGACATGTATTTGCCTAGTCTTCGTACTTTACGTTCGTTCTGGCTTCGTGTGGCTTGGAGCTTCTTTGTCACTAAACAACAATCGGCAAATGTTTGGCAGTTACGCTTCACCACCTTAATCTTGTAGGCTTACCACTTGAAATTGGGTCATGATGTGAAAAACGGTTTTGTTTTCATTCGAAAACAAAACCAAAACACAGTAATAAACGAAGCTACAAGTGCGTTCACTGCCTGGTAGCACAAAGACTAGACAAATCCATGTCATATCCATAACTCTCATGGTCGCTGAACGATAGCAGCGACACAGTTCTCTCTAGTTAATTTTGGGAAACTTTATTGTGTGAAGCCCATGGGACTGCTTTATGCTCTCCCACAGTAGACTTCGAAGTACTCAAAATTCTTGACCACTTCTGTTAAACAGAAAACTGGGGAAGTGCGTCTTGGTCAATTTCTTAGCGTCAGCGCATCGTGATTTCAGAAGGCCTAAGCAATTGTGCACTAATGCTTAGTATTGACAAGTACTGTAATTGTCGTAATATTATCTGAATTTTAATGTTCTAAAACCCACGATATGATTATGGGAGACACTGTAGTGAAGGGCTCCGGCAATTTCAATGACCTCAAGTTTTTTACCATGCACCTAAATGCAAGTACATGGGCCTCAAACATTTTGCCCTTAACCGAAAAATTAGCTGCCGCAACCGTGATTAGATTCTGTGACCTTCGCGTTTGCAATCGAGGGTGCTGTAATTGTCGAAGAAGGTTTTAACGGCGAGTCTGTTTAAGCTTGACTATACATTGACCATCGTGAGCTTGGCGAAACGCAGGGTGCCATCGGCACCTTCTCGGGCGTGTACACGCCTCTGAAAGTGGGTGTGCGCCGAGCAGCTCGTAGCACAGTATAGCCGTGCATAGTATAGCGTAGAAAGCGGAGGTAAGGATGAAGAGGAAGGCAGAGGGCAGAGCATGGCATAGCTAGAGGGTTACGCAGAAAAACGTCGCCGAGTGGGGGTGTCACCATGCGTCACGTCGCCGAGTGGTGAAGGGAGGAAAGAAGTTGAGAGGACAAGAAGAACTAAACAAAATGAAACAATATTCCTAAAAATGCGAGCTTCGTAACCACTTAGCTATCGGGGAGTGCAATCAGAACAAGCATTATTGGAAATCACGTGATTGCGTCATTGTTGGAGAGACGAAAAAAAGATGGGGAGAAAAAAAAAAACAAAGAGAAGGCCATAGAAAAAAGTTTGTAGAGCGAGGCGAACAAACCTCAACAAAGATAAAAAAAATAAGGGAAACAAAAAAGAGAGAAAAAAATAAATAAATAAATAAAGTTAGCACAGAAAGACGGAGAAAATCAGCTTGGCTTTTCCAGCATTAACTGCCTTTTTCTGTGCTCACGTGGATTTATATAGGCTCTACTGCCTACCCCTGGGTTAGGCTTGGTATGCTTAGAAATGCCGGATAAACTTCATTGTTCCTTCCCGCTTGTCACGACCACCAAAAAGCTCCAAGTTCCTTGAGTGTTGCTTGACGATAATCAAACACGTTAAGATCTGAGGTAGTTGAAAAGTGATTGTCGCAATCTTTTATTGTCCGCGTGGAGACTCAGTTATGTTCTATTGCACAGCGTACGATACAATGACCTGAACGTAACAGCAGTAAAAAGAGTGACGTGGTCTCTACTTCGTTGCACTTTTGATAGTTCTCCTGGTGAACGGGAAATGATAAATCTTTTCCGAGATCAAAAAAAAAAAAAGAGGAAACGAATCTCGACAAACAGCGAGATTGGAGGAGTTACGACGATAACCACGTTCTACGCGGGCCCGGCACTAAATCGCCTCGGACAAAAGTGGACGGCCGAGATGTGACCAGAAGCGGCACACGCGGCTTTCTCGCGCATTATACTCGTTTAACGCAGTCGCCAGAAATCACGCCCGAGAACAACCGCGAGGGCGAAAAGGAATGGCGTCGTAGAGACACCACGCTGCAAGCACCGAGCAGCGTGTTAAAGGTAGACCAGGGCTAGGACAACGGGGGATAAGGAAAATGTGACGAACAGTATATAAGTAAAAAAAAACAAATAATAAGGCAAGGAAACGAAAACGGGAGATCAGGTTAAGGGAGAAGGAAAAGATGTAACAACCTTGCACACGCATAAAAGGCACACGGGCGCGTTGGAATGAACGCTAAAGGTACCGAGAGAAGTCATCGAGAAGCCGGGACGCGAGAGGGTATCAAAAAAGGAAGCAAGGGAACGAACGTTAGAGAACTGGAAGGGAGATGGCGGGGAGATCGAAAAGAGATCGCGGGATATATTGCGAAGAGATGCCGGCGTAAAGTGCGTAAGGGAAAGAAAATTTTAATTCCCGAACAGCTAGGTGTGTGGTAAAGTCGTGCGGCAGCCAAAGGCCATGGTGGGGAGTCCTCGAACAGAAACCTCACGCGAAAGCTTCCTGCTGCGAGCTGAGTAAAAAAAAAAAAAAAACTCCGCGAGGAGAAAAAAAAGTAAGTGAAACAATACGATGTCGAAACACAGAAATGTCCCGCGTGAGAACCGGGATTGGGGAAGGCGAAGCAAAAGTGTAGGATGAAACGATCGCGAAGCGTTAGTGGAACGAAAAAAGAAAAGCTGAATGTGCGAATAAGTGAGAAGCCAGTGAGATTGGAAAGAGAGAGAAAGGGAAGCAAAGGCGGTACACCTTTAACACCTCCGCGTCGAATGAGCTGTCGCCGCTCTCGCCGGAAAAGCGAAATGAGATGGAGTCGGGAAAATGCGTTGCCCGAGTGTGTGTAGGTACCACTAATTCATTTTTTTTTCGTCTTGATTTTTTGTTTGGAGAAGAAGAACGTGGCAAAGAAGAAAAAAAAAATGGAGGATGACAAGATTGTGGATGAAAGAAACAAACAAAAAAGCTGTCTTGGTAAGAGACGGGCACGCCTCGTTGTGTCATAATGATGAAAAGCGGTAGAGTATGCTAAATGGCCCGTGAAGGGAGCCCGGCTACGGAAACACCACCGCGTGTGCCACAACGCAGGTATACGTTTGAGTCAGACAGGTAAGACACGCTGTTGCGAGAAAAGAAATGCGGTGCGACGTGGTGTAAAGGAAACATGGGGAGGTTCCAATAGTTTTGAAAAAAACAATACTCACGAGCGTAGAAAGAAAAAAAAATGTCAGTATAAAACACGTCACCGGCGGCAAGTATACGGGCAAGACTACATTGCGTCGCCTGGCGTTGGGTGCCGCTATTTTTTTCTTTTTTGCGAAACGACAATTCACGTCACACACGAGTTACCTACGTTGTTCCTCCCTGGATGGCGCTCACGGCTCTCCCGTGGTCGAGCACAAGGTACTGCAATTCATTAACCACTGCTTTTAAATGGCAACAAAGCAGCCAAGACCGCTGCGTCCGATTTTCATGGGTGTAACGAAACGAACCTTGTTCACCACTTCTTAACGACGCGTTGTACTTCCAGCCTCATAAACAATAGAAATGGTCTCGTTCGGCGAAGGAGTACCGAGAGTGGCGAGTGGTGGAGGCGTACGTTTACATTTGTGGTAGCTGCGCGTTGTGAAGGCAGTCGGAGAGTCAGGCTTGTGTCAGGAACAGTGGACAAAGCAAAGTGCGCACTCACATACACAGCGGATGCAATAAAGAACCCACACACGTCGCCGCATTCAACAACTCACTACAGCTGTTACAACAGCCGCAGCGAGTATCATAATGCAGGTGCAGAAGGTTCTGCTGAAGAAAGAAAGAAAGAAAGAAAGAAAGAAAGAAAGAAAGAAAGAAAGAAAGAAGAAAGAAAGAAAGAAGAAAGAAAGAAAGAAAGAGAGAGAGAGATAGAGAGAGAGAGAGAAAGAAAGAAAGAGAAAAAAGTGGTGCGTTCTTTATAGAACGACTGCTAAGTACAACGCTTTCTTTTAGCAGAGCTTTGCCTGCTGGTATGTGGTCCACACGTGGGATTAAAGAAGTAATACGCGTTTATTGTTCTGGATGAATTCTTTTATGACGTTGACAGACGCGCCGGATGTCCTGATTACGCGTGTCAGTACATAAAGAACACGCTTTTAATGCTCGAAAGCCCTCGCCTTGTTTGCGCAGTTGTGATCATGAAAGCTTTATTTAAGCTCATTACGACGGAAACGACCATAGAGGTTCGCATTCACGGCCATGCTGCGGAATAGCCGAAAGACGAAGGGGGCGATGTGCAGATCAGTTACGTAGGCTCCAGGGTGCGCATTTGGTTAAGGTCGCTCTCCTGAAGATGAAAACAGGAACATCAGTGAATGAGTACGAAAAGAAGCAAAGAGTTAAAGTGTAAAAAACAGTGATTACGGAGATAGCACGTGACAAGGATTTCTATATGCTAGCGTGCCTGCTTTTGTATGTATGCATGTATGTATGTATGTATGTATGTATGTATGTATGTATGTATGTATGTATGTATGTATGTATGTATGTATGTATGTATGTATGTATGTATGTATGTATGTATGTATGTATGTATGTATGTATGTATGTATGTATGTATGTATGTATGTATGTATGTATGTATGTATGTATGTATGTATGTATGTACTACACTGTAACTGGCTCAATATGTCGAATACACAAGGTTCCCTAAGTTCCTGAGGGAAGCCTTTATTCATGATTCGCAACCTTCCTATAATCAGGATATTCGGTGGCTGGCCGAGCTACGCACCTGCAAACCCGCCATAGTGTGCAACTGGCTGTTGGTGGCGCAGTTTAATATAACTTACGACGCCTCGCGCAAGTTCTTCATCTAAAAAAAATTATAACGCAGTAGATCGATGACGTATGCAATCTTCATCAAGGCTTTATTTTTGTCAGTTAGTGCGAGCAAGAAAACGCAGCACTCCGAAGTCCTGACCCCGGTCGACCCAACGACGTAGAGCGGAAAAGGGTCGATGCTTTTCTAGATACATGCGAAAAGTGGGGAACTTCAAGAGCGAAACAAATAAGATAGTATAAGAATTCGAGAAAAGAAATAGAAAGTCACCGCTAATTCACACCAAACTCACAGCTCCCGGGAGCAGCTGAGCAAACTGAAGACGAGCAATAAGAAAGAAAAATGAAACAAAAAGAAGGTTGTGGTGATTAAAAAAAAAGAGAATAGCATAGAGCGCGGGGAAGGTATGCAAGCGCACGACTGAGCCACTCTGTACGCAGTGCCGTGCAACCGGCGAACGGCAAAACCATAAATAAACGAGGGGCGATCGAAACGAACCATGCGAACGAGGAGGTGCCGGAGAAAGAAGAAACATAAGGGTGGCTTTAACGGCATGCATTCTGCCGCGGGAGTTTTCGACTCGAGTCAAGATAAACGTAGCTTTCGTTAGCGGCGCGTGTATGGGCGGTACGTCGTACATCGTGTCGGTACCTGCACATAGTGAGCTGGCTGTATACACAAGCGTGGGTTCGTATGCGAAACTTGTGCGCAGCCGTTGCTTGACGCGTACGGGGCGTGTTCGATGTTTTTCGCGGTCCGTGGAGAGACGTTCGCGGTTTTCGCGACCGCCATGATTGAGTAGGCCAACGCGCGCTCCTTGCCTGGGCAATTTATAAAAGCCGGAGCGCCGTGAGGTGCATGCGTTCGGCCGCGGGAGTTTCCGACGGAAGCCACACTGCGCGTATCGGTTGCGGCCAGTGGCTGGAGCGCGAGGTATTGCGGAGAGAGCCGAAGTGGAGGGGTTGCCCCCCGCGCAACGTGCATGATGCGTCCGCCGGGTAATGGACTCGGACGTCGTGTTGCCGATGGCGAATAGCGGCCCGCCTGTACCTCTTTCTTATCGTCGCGCGCCGACGATGAGCTTGCGAGCAGCTTGTTTCCCTTCGCGCATATAGTGTAGGGGATAAAGCCCGCGAGCGCCGTCTGGAGATGAGGCAAGGCTCAGTAGCTTGTCGACTCGGACGCACACAAATAGCGTGGAAAGTGTATACCTCCTTTCACATGGTCCAGGTAGAGTTCAAAATGCGTCTCCCAATTGTAGCTGGTTTGTTTCAATAAAAATAAAGCTCATGCATATGCCTTTTGGTTTCTTTAACTACTGCGTTTCACCACGTTGATTTATTGATTTATTGCTTGATTACTAGCGTGATTGATTGACTGATTTTTGAATGATTACTAGCGTGATTGATTGATTGATTGATTGATTGGCCACGGCTCGTTTTTGAAGGAATATAACACAGCCTGACCACTGTTTTGAACCGTTTTCCGGCTCATTCAGCATCTCGCACGTAATATCTTCACTATAGACTAGTCAACCGACGCAATCGTAGGTCACGGCACAGCTAGCTTACCACGAGATAACAAAATGCACCGGCAGGACAAAGGCTAGTTTCAGATTTTAATTGATATCGCCAGTTCGCTTCAAACGTTTCTTGAAGAGCGAAGGGCAACAGCATGGATGAACCAATGCACGCGAAGTATGCAAACGTAGGAAAGTGGCGGCGTGTATTAAGGGCGGAGCTCCTCTTTGTCTAACCTTGACTGGTGTCAGGCGTGACCGGCAGAAGAAGAAAACAAGAAAGAAAGAGGAAGGCAGTATCTTCCGAAGAGTATAATAGATGGCGCTATCTCATAAAGTACGTGGAGTAACTGTAAGTGCTACCTTTATACAGTTATTCTACAAGTACATACATGCAATCTACAGTTGAGCGAGGATATTCTGAATGGCACTGTACCACTACTTTCCGATTGGCTGCTGCGCGAGCTGTGCCTGGGTGCGCGGAGAACAAGTGCCTCTCTCAGTCTCCCGGATCATCACCGTGCGTGGCGGATCATTGGTGGGGCATGGAGCAATCAGAGTGGTGGGCGTGGAGTACCGTGGCTGTTCGTGCTCGTCGTCTTGTTCGTGGGGCATGGACGAAGTGCAGCGGAGGGCCGCGGCAGCTCGTGCTGGTTGCCAGACAGACAAAAAGACAGGCGGACAGACGCATGAATGGAAGCATGCACGGGCGGACGCACGGACTGACCGACGCATGAACGGACAGACGGGTGCATGCACGGACGGACGCATGGAAGCGTTCATGGATGGCAGACGCACGCGTGGACGGGCGGATGCTTCGCCCACTCATTATCATCTATATGAATATATTCGCGAAGTACTTCGCCCACTCATTTTTATCTCTATGAATATATTCGCGAAAAAGAGAAACATGTGCTGAAAATTTTGCTGTAACAACTATTTATTCAAAAAAAAAAATACCTTACAGACCCATCAGCGCATTGTGTAAGGAGAGCATAAAAAGAACAGATATAGAAATTTGCACCACTTAGATACAAACAGTAACATAAAAATTGTCGATTAACATGCAAGGCCCAGCAAGAATAACGCTTAAGGAATAATAATTTTAATAGGACTACAACGGCAATGAAATGCAGATGAGTATACAGGTGAGATAATGACGTAAAACACGTTATAAAAAGTAAACACAATTTGTGAAAAGACTTTCCATTATTCAAAAGAAAACAACGCTCAAGAATACGCAACAAAATTGAATAGCATGTTAGCATTCCATATGCAATGTACACTATCCCGAACCATAAAGTGCAACATAACAATATCTCCGTTTAGAGTTGGTTGGTTGGTTTGTCTCTACATGTAGCTAACATTCGCCAAGTTAAAGAAAAAAAAGATGTACAGTACCCAGGGCTTCAACCGACATAACCTTTCTTTTATGTTTAGTATCATGACCGGTACGGAGCAAAAGCTCGTGATAACCGCTCCAAGTGTCTGCAAATGTGAACACTAAAGAGGATGTTCTCTCTGAAGCAGTGTTCGAGTGAAAATCAAGCCGATGGGACACGAACATGAGACGCTGGAAAGAAAAATACGAGGGTTACATAGCCCTACATTTTCGAGTTTTGATCCGTGAATACCGTAGAAGTAGAAAGTTGGATTTAAGCTGGAACGATAACCCTTTAAGCCTAAAGGAACACGGACGCAACTACTTCGATAGACCGAGAAAAAGTAAACTTAAGTTCTGAAATCTGTGAAAACAAAAAAAAAGTCCTGAATTTAATAAATTTTTCTTCGGGCTTTTTTCTCCCTGCTCAAAGACTAAAGCAGCATCGTTCAGCAGTCGGCTTTGCATAGTAAAGCGGGAGCAAGAGCAACGATGCCTTGAATCTGTGTCCCGAAGCGTAAACAATTTAGCAGCCCAGGAAACGCAGTGACTGAAATGGCTGCAATTTTTTTTTCTCTTTTACTGCCTCGGCGGGAGATGTGAAACGAGGTGTGGCGCCATAGTAATTCCCATTTCGCAGCGTTTCCGCGATGGATGGCATGATTGGCTAATAAAACGAACTTCCCCACTTCCCTGAAGCGTCGGTGTTGTGAGAAATCGAACGCTGACTGTACGCAAGTATTAGCAATAAGAGAACAGAAAACAAAGAATGAAAAAGAAAAGACTCGTTGATGGTTGCTGCCTCTTCACGAGTACGAGAGGTCGGCTAAGGTACGAAGCAGTTTTACCTGCGGCTACCAGTTAAATTTATTTATTATTAAGTAACGTTCACGCGTTCTGCGTGGTGGAATGCTATAACATTTTGTTTTTGTCTGCCCGGGCTTTCGAAGAAGGCTTGAATATGAATTTTTTGTATCGAAGAAGGCCTGCGTTGTGCAAATTATTGTCACCTGTCACTTTTGTCGTTGTTCTTGTTGTTGTTGTTGCTGTTGTGGTTGTTGTTGTCATGAATAATACTATCGTTAGCAGCATTGTAACATGCGTCTTTCTCCTTTGTATTCTATATTTTGAGTTTCGCTTGTGACTACACTTTATGACGTCTTTTTGTATAATATTTGTGGCACAGGATTTTGTGATGTCTATACGTATGCGCTGTGACTTCAACGCATACGCGTCAACATACGCTTTGGAAAAGCAGCGGGCAAAAGAAGTTGTTTTCACAGCCTGAGAAGTTGCTCCCGCTCGTCGGAATCGTTGCCCATGGGTGAAAGCAACTGGTTGATAAGGAAAAAAAAACATAGCCTTCGTCTTCGAATCATCTTAGGCGAGCGCACAATGCACCCTGTTGCTTTAATAACTCACCGCTTCCAGGCGCTCTTCACGCAGCAGAATGCTACGTTTCGGCAAAGTCACAAGAAATCTTTACACTTTCTTCTCCACAAATTTGAGTACAAAAAGAAGAAAAGATCGAGAGACTATTTGTGTTCAGTAAAAAAGAGTACGAAAGAAAGACGACTTGCAACGGCAGGCGTAGGACGGGGGCTTTGGTGAATATACACACAAAAAAAAGTCTCTAAAACGATCTTCTCTCATCCGCAGAAGCCCCAATACTGTGAGTTTTCGCGAGCTCGTTAAGAGGAGCCAGGAGGGAAGTGGCGTTGGGCGAAGTTCCACGCACGGGGACAGGATACAGGCGAGTGCGCGCGGAGAGGTTAAAGAGGAGGATGTGGGAGGGAAAGAGAGAGAGGTGCACTGCATTCGGGGTTAGCCAACACAAGGTGCATCGGCTTGGCGCGCATCGCAGGGACCCGGAGATAGCGTCAGTGAACACGCGGATGGGGCCAAGCCCGAACAGTCGCTGCGGTGGCGCCGTCGCTCCGGTTCCAAATTTAGAGTAGACCCGGGATGACGACTCGCTTCCGACCGCCCGGCTTCCGCCGTGCAATAGCGGCTGCTCCGTCACTACTACAAGAAACCCCGGGTTCGGCATACGTACCTACGGTCGTCCACAGGGATATACTCTTTTACCCGTTTTCTTAAATATTTTTTTTGTTGTTGTATGACATCAGCCTCTGTTTTTTTCCCCTGCCTGCAAGCGATACTCCATGGCTGTTGAATTCGAATGATCTTGCCGAATGCGTAAGGAAACTTGTGACACGCTCATACTGTCACGCTCCATAACTGAAGCAACCACTACTCCCAAGTCAGTCAGGCTCTCAATTAAAAAAAGTAGCTATTTCGTGTAATGTCTTTGCCATTGTATTGGCTCTTTTGTGAAAGCTATATTTGATACACAAATCGGCTGGTGCCAGCTCTTTAAAAAAAAAACACGGCTGATCCCTCTTCCGAGGAATCGGTA
This sequence comes from Rhipicephalus microplus, assembly GCF_043290135.1. Classification (NCBI taxonomy): domain Eukaryota; kingdom Metazoa; phylum Arthropoda; class Arachnida; order Ixodida; family Ixodidae; genus Rhipicephalus; species Rhipicephalus microplus. The sequence goes on from NC_134700.1 coordinate 215,969,702, forward strand.
TAACACGAAAGTGAAACGTGTCTCCACAGACGTAATTGAGCGCTTATGGTGCATTGTTTCGACACAAGAGCGTAGGAATGAATGCTGAAGCAGCAGCAGCAATTTGCGGAGACACGCGAAGAACGGCAAGCAGCTTGAAATTTGCAGCACGCACCTCAAGCAGATAGAACGCACGAAATGAGCATACATACACAGGCCGAGAGCGGACTGTCACAACTCGACACTTAAAGCACGCTGTTCAGACAGAAAGTAAGACGCACGAAACGGACGCACAAGTATACGCAGGCCAAGTGGGAACAACGGTCACAATTCTTACTTGTTCGTGTGTGAGCGACATCCTCCTATCGTAAACGCAGCCGCGGCAGCATGCGAAGTGACCTTTGTTCCCTCTCGAATAACTAATCTGATAAGCGTGCCTGCAGGACAAACCCTGCTCTGTGAAGGCGGCTTTCGTAGAAACGCAGAGGCAGTGACCTTTACGGCGCGTCCAACACCATATCGTCGCACCATCTCGCTCCTGATGACAAAAATGCGCTGAAGTTGCAGAGCTCCGAGGACCGCAAAACGGTGTATGGTATATATTGTTAGACAAGGGAAGGTAAATTAATGGGGGTTTTTAATGGGCCCTGAGTCCGCGATCACCGTATAATGATGATGATCTCCACCGCCATGGCTCGTACCCACTCAGTGGGATCGCAATGGAGGCAACGTTGTCTTCATTCTCTACCGGCGCTTCTCTTGTATTTCCTGGTAGTGATACTTCTTATCAATATAAATGGCTAGCTGTTAGCATCTTTGAGGACGTCCGTTTTGAGACCTGGTGGATAGTGCCGCGCGCTTCAGAACACGAGGTCGCTGGTGCGACGCTCCACAACAGAACCTTTCTTCCTCATTTTTTTTTTGCAGTTTTATGGTATATATTTTACAACGTCATATCCGTGACGGAAATACGTCAGCGGGACCGTGGTGGCCCCTGGCATAAAACACTTTCGTGTAAAAAGATTTTTACGTAGGCCAGTTGGTAACACTACAGAATACCGGCGGCGAGACACCGAACGCAGTCTCTCAGCCGGTTGCAATACAGAATGAAACGACGCATGCTTGGCGGGTATACCACATACAATGTTTCTAAACAGCGGTAAACGCCACCGACATACTGAGGCGCTTGTAGTGACGTCGCTAAAATCGCCTAGGTATATCGACGGTGTGTAACATATGTAATACATCTATACTTTCCACGCGCTTTTCTCATTCCTCGGCATCCTTCCGTTCGCCTCGCGGAGAGAGCGGGGTGCGCCCAGCGCTGCCTCGGCTTGCACGGGCCCCCAGCTGTTTTCAAGGAGAATGGACTAGCAGTGGTGACCAAACAATACAATTGTTGTTTGGGAAGGGAGGGCACTTCCTTTCTGCCCACCTCAACTAGAAATAAGTGACCCCTAAAAATGCGGAAACAGCCCGGGCCACCCTTTGAAGTTGCGCTATATTATACTGTAGTCAAATGTGGCACCCATTCAGGCGTGCTTCTGAAGCGACCCCTGCCTCCTCGTGCCTTCTTTTTTTTTATTTCAATCTCACTTCTTTTTTTCCCCCCGATCATTTAGTGAAGGCTGCACCCGCTCCGTGACTCCCGCGAAGAGCTCGCTCTCTCCTGATAGCAGGTTTCAATGTAGACCATTTTTGTTCGCCCATTTTGTTTTTCTGCGTGTGTGTTGCACTTTTGCAGCACTTCTTTCTATTTCTTTCCTGCTTTTTCTCTCTCTTTTTTATTTCTCTATCCCCCTCGGAGTTACTCCGAACCAATAGAGACCCCGGGATGTATTTGACTGGAGTAAAAACAAGTTCAATGCACCGCAGGTTGAACCCCTGCGCCGTTCCGAACTCGGCGCCATAATCTACACGCGAGCATGCCAAGAATAAGAAGCAACACGCAGTATATATATTTGCGTCATGCTTTCTTTTTGTACAGATTTCAAAGTGGAAAATTTGCGCTGTCTATTTCAGGATGACGTGTTTTTTGACAACTGTGACTCTTGGACCTTGCTATACACGGACGTTTTAAGTAAGTGCATGCTTCACAATTCTATTTTTGAGTTCATTTACACATTCGCTTTCTATATGTTTATAAAAACATATCGGCGTTTATTATATATATATACATATATATATATATATATATATATATATATATATATATATATATGTATGTATATATATATATATATATATATATATATATATATATATATATATATATATATATATATATATATATATATATATATATATATGTGTGTGTGTGTGTGTGTGTGTGTGTACACACGTCGCCCCTAAGTGAAGTCCCTGGAAGGTTCTATTTTTTTTAAATACATAAATAAGTTCAGGTCGCCCCATAGTTTTGGACATTGGTACTGCTACGGAGCAGCTTTTACGCTACGTTGATGTAATAGTCAAAGGTCTTCCTCACATATCATCGTCCTATTTCAAAAACACCAATCGGACATTGATGACCTCGCGATACCAGATAATTCACTGCTAGATTCTTTAGACTGGGTTTCACTGTATACCAATATATACTTGATAGGAATGGCATCCAGGCAGTAATTAACTTGTACGAAGAATCATGGGATGAAAAACCCATTGAAAGTAACACAATGGCTACCTTATTGAAATTGATCTTACAGCCTTCAGATTTTGAATTTTATGACTCTCATCTTCAAGTAAGCGGAACATCAATGGGCACTCGCATTGGACCTATTTAGGCTAGTATTTTCGTATACGTTCTAAAAGATGAGTTTATTAGAAATCGGGCGTAAAGCCTTTGTATTATAGGCGATTTATAGATGACCTTTTGCTTATCTGGTCCCATGGTGAAAATAACTTTTATGCTTCATAGCCGATTTCAACACCGTTCACTAATCTATTTCGTTTTCTCTCTTGCTTTACCTTTAAGTTTCTTAAGGTCACTGTTTCTATAACTCACAACAAGCTTACTTTTACTGAAAACCTACCCTTAGGCACCGTTATCTTCACTTTAAAAGTTCGCATGTCAAACATTAGAAAACGAGGAATTGTCAGGCACTCCGCTCCAAGATGATTTGCTCGGAACAGTCAGACTTTTATGAAAACTGTGAACCACTCCGCGAAGTTTTAGTCCAGCATGAATACCCTCCCCACATTGCTGATGCCGTTAAAAGAGCTGATGCACCTTATTGCAGGGAGTTGTTTCGCGCTAAATATCAATTATCAGTTCATGCACAAAGTAATCTGGTCCTATCGCACTCAGCGTCAGTTTGAAATGCCTGTTTAATTAATAAAAACGCATTTCAACATACTAGCGAAGAGCGCTAATCTTAACGTAATCTTTTCTGTGCCACCTCGGGTAGTTTTCAGACATTCTCGTGATCAGCATGACATCGTAACTTTATCTAAAACGAGTGCTCCCGTTAATGTTGGTTGTCGACCTTGCAAGAAGCCGCAAGCAACGTCTGCAAGCATATGAAGATGTCACAGATTGCTAAAAGCACTGCTTTCGATTTCTTCTGTAAGAATAAAAATATATTTACGTGTGACACAGTTGAATCTATTTGCTTGAATGTTCGGCGTGTAAATTACATTACATTGGACAAACCGACACGCCCTTCAGATACCAATTTAACAACTACAAGTGTCATGCTGCCAGTATTCCTAACCTTCCGATATCAAAAAACGTGCCAATTCCAGGTTACTCATTCGATAATGTATAACAGCTACAATCCTTAACTCTGAATTCCGGTTTCGCCACGAAAGAGAGCTTCGAGAATCATAATAAATGCAAGAATTCAAAGCTATTACTTGAGGTATGAATGAAAGTACCCAAGAATCGAGTATTTGTTTTTATCGCAAATTGCGGCTTGTTTTTCCGAGAATAAACGAACGCGCGCGACAGACGTGAAATATAGACGGTTTCAAGATTGAAAACGTTGTGCCCCCCCCCCCCCCACCCAAAAAAAACTAACTTCCGGTCACCTTGTTTACCAGCTCATAACGTCGAAACTGAAAGGACGTTTTCACGTTCTTTTTTTCAAAGGTAAGGACAGTCTCTTATTAGTTTTTCAGCTAAAAATAACGTGCGTATTGTAAAGGCAATCTCTTGTAGTTTTTAGTAGCCCAAAAGAACATTCATTTGAATATATTTTGCCGCTCGCTCGCGCGCCGCTATACTCCAGTGCTTGCGAGCATTCTTTCGTCGATACGCGGCTGCGTTCTTTGATTGTACAGGGCCTCACACTATTTGATGGACGCACATTCAATGACGCTGCTAGCGCTACCATCTTTGAGCGTGAAGCCTCGCACGATGCGGTGATGAACAAACCAGTTCAACAACACTTGGTATCGCTCGACTATAGCCACGCGCGGGCACGCGTCAATTTCATATTTCACGTGTTTCGGACTCTTCTGTGTTTCCTTCGCAACGACAACCAGACAGAATTCAATAAAGAATAAATGTTTGATTCTGAGATTACTTGTGAGGTGCAAGCCCCGCTGCGGTGGTATATGGGCTAAGGTATTCGGCTGCTGACCCGCAGGTTGCGGTATCGAATCCCGGCTGCGGCGGCTGCATTTACGAAAGAGGTGAAAATCCTGCAGGCCCATGTGCTCAGATTTGGGTGCACGTTAAAGAGCCCCAGGTGGTCGAAATTTCCAGAGCTCTCCACTACGGCGTCTTTGGTAATTATATAATATTTTTGGGACGATATAAGCAAATATATGTAATAATTGATTACCGCTTAGTGATGAAAAAATACAGGTTGTTTATAGACAAGATTATCGATAACTTCCAACATGTAGGACTTTTCTAGAGTACACGGTTTTCACAAAAATCTTGCTCCCCGTTAGCTGAGACACCCTGTATACGTGGTTTTCAATGTATTGACTTTAATGTGAACAGAAGTGCCCGACGAAATCGAACAGCCCCTGAACGCCATATGTAATCCAATTTATTAGTACAAGGTGACATAAAATGCGACAAATTTTAAAATAGTGATTATTTATTTTGATTTCACTCTTCACAATTAAACATCAACGGGGAAACTTTTCTTTTGTTACAAGGTAGGTGCTACGTAAATATTGTCATGTTGCCACCGTTCAAAACCATTATTTTAAAATTAAATAAAAAATCCTTAAGATGTGTCATTTTGCCCCAACCTACGGGGCAAAACTAAACGTTGTGTGGGCCGCAACGACACAGCGTGAAAAAATTTATTCCTTTAAGTTTTGCAGTAGAAATACTTTAAATTCCTTTTGCGCAGTGTTGTGTTGCTCTGCTCCGAAACTCTTTGCAGATCAACCATCACCAACCAGTCTTTCTTCGTGATTATATATATATATATATATATATATATATATATATATATATATATATATATATATATATGGTCACACTGACGAAGGCTGGCCCACCAGCCGAAACGTATGTGATTATTAAAAGTGTTTCCTCGTACGTCGTCCTTTCTCGCTTCCGTTTTTACTACGGAGCCAGTGCGCTTCCTTCCTCGCTACGTCTATATATATATATATATATATATATATATATATATATATATATATATATATATATATATATATATATATATATATAAGGGAAAGAAGTGTATACCTAAGGGCTCGTTTTTCCGTGTTTTAACACATTATTAATGAGATCTAACAGACAGTAATGCCAAGGAATGTACAGGGGAAGTTATTAGAACCAATTGAATGTAAATAAGAACAAAGAAAAGTGGATGAAAAAATAACCAGCCGTGAGCAGGAATCGAACCTGCGACCTCCGAATAACGCGTTCGATGCTCTAACCACTGAGCTACCACAGCGGCCTTCCCTCCATCCACTTTTTTGGGTTTATATGTGAATTTAGAAGTAGGAGTGACAGTTAGCGCCATCATATATATATATATATATATATATATATATATATATATATATATATATATATATATATACTGTTGTTTTTTGTTAAACACTTCCACCTCATTAGATTATTCCAAAATTGAAGGCTACATATGTTTTGAGCTATCTATATTCACCTCGTTTTGCCGTTTTGATGCATAACTGCTCAGGTGTTTCGTGACCTTTAACTTCATACGCCGCACTTAATGAGGCAATGAATTTAAAAGTGTGCTAGATTCAGATTTCTATTGCTTTTCTTTTTTCAGTTAGGGTATTGGAGAAACGATATTAAAACTTTATCACCAAACGTGTTTGTGAACGACTTGACATGATGGTTTCGCCATTTCTTCATGCGTCTTTTGAGGGCAATCTTGGGAACACGGGAAGACCTTAATGCAGCGCGAATGAAGAAAGTCACGTCCTCAATGACAATAAGCGGTTTTTCATGTCGTTTTCTTTCCAGGAAGCTTTATATGATACTCTCTTATGTCTAAGCCCTTTTGAGCAACGAAATATAGTATATAATAAATGTATTGATCTGGTAAATTAATACGAATCTCTCCAATGTAATTAGATTTTTTGTTGTGTTTTGTTCTTGTCACATGCCATAATATAAAAAAGTTTGTTTCATCCTAGAGCACCAAACTAACTAGACTTTTTGTGGGATGTAGCTCGTGTGTAGGCTAAAGTAAAAAAAAAAAGTATTTACGTTGCAATACTGACGCAGGAGCTTCATGCACGGATCCTGAAATATGTCCGAGTAGAATATCTCCCCCTTATTGTCGGGTCACATCAGCCACGTAATTTTTGCCGCGCGAACGCCGTGATAGGCAAGGACCAGCACTTATCGCTGGAAAATATAAACAAAGAAAAACAGTTTTTATATTAGCTATAGAGGCCGGCAAAGCCATAATGTAGCATTTTGCCATGTGTCTCATTTTACCCCACCCTACCCTATTAGTAAGAAATATAAAAGAAATAAAATAACATTTACAAAAAATAACAATAACAATTTAGTGTGTTATATGCGTCAGAACCACTGTATGATGCACACCAATCCGGGGGACGCCAAATCAGCTTTGACATCCAGAGGTTATTTAACTTAGACTTGAATTTGAATACATGGGTGTTCTTGCATTCCGCCCCCACCGAAAAGAGGCAGCCCAAAACGCGCGCACCAATCAAGCTTATTACAAGCTTATTGCACCGCTTACGAATAGGTCTGGCGTTCGTACGTTCTTACCGACACCTTATCGGCCGTGCAGATAGTCCCACTTGTGATGCCTGTAGCACCCCTGAGAGAAATGAAGATATCGTGCATGTCTGCCCATGACGTAATGATTGATTGATTGATTAATTGTTCGATTGATTGATATGTGGGGTTTAACGTCCTTTAGGTTATGAAAGACGCCGTAGTGAAGGGCTCCGCAAGTTGCGACCACCTCGGGGTCTTTAACGCGCACCCATATCTGAGCACACGGGCCTACAGCATTTCCGCCTCCATCGGAAACGCAGCCGCCGCAGCCGGGATTCGATCCTGCTGGTCAGCAGCCGAGTAGCTTAGCCACTAGACCACCACGGTGTGTCTGTCCATGACGTATCACGCAAGTAAATTTCATGGCCACGGTATTATTGAAATGTATGAAGCAACAAGTTTCTGAAAAAAAACGTTCTGGTGAGACCGCCACCTTGCGTCAGCACCATATTCCGAAAGCGCTGAACAAGTGTTCCTGCGAGACAGAACTCGACAAAGGCTATAAATTGATTTGAGCTTCCAAAGTTTTGGTTTTATCACCACTTTCCTCATCATCAGCAACATCCTTTCTTTATTTTCTTTTCTAGCCCCTTTCCTAACGATGAGTGGCAGTCCAGCCCCTATATTCAGGCCAACTGTGTAATGGCTTGTGAAAGTCGTTAAGTAAAGGTGAGGTCGATAGTATTCCCAGCGTATGTGGCTGCCCATTGCAACTTTTCCTCAAGTAGTAGAAGAGAGAGAGAAAGAGTAGGAGAGACAGAGAGAAAACAATTGGTCCTATTTGTGTCATTGCCACAGTGAGCCGTCTCCAAGTACTTTTTTTTATATTTCTTCACTGACGACACCAATCTTGTAAGTGTGCCACATCCTTACTTATAAATCTCTAATTAAAGAAATATTGTCAATTTCAAAGGTCACTGAGACAGCATGTTGCCTCTTGACAAACTCGTCATCGTCAAACTTTCAGCGTTATCACTCAATACCTCACCGTAGAGGACAGAGCTGGGCATGCTGACAACCTGGCAAACAACGAGAAGAACACTTATGTGTGTTTAGAAAAAGTGGTTGACGATTTAGAGTACTCGGTACTCTACTCCAGGTGGTCAAAATTTCCGGAGCCCTCCACTACGGCGTCTCTCATAATCAAATGGTGGTTTTGGGACGTTAAACCCCACAAATCAATCAATACTCAGTACTCTACTATGGGAGAGCATAAAGCCGTCCCGTGGGCCTCTCTTCGCTTTTGAGAATAAGAATAAACGGACAATAACGTCAAAACCGATTGCGAGGTCAACGATAACGGGAAGGGTGACGATTAACCTCACTTTGTGCTTCGTTTCCATAGTGACCACGTTCACATCAAGTCTTCTCTCATAAACAGTTGGTGCCACAGCTTGCCACAAATGTAGAAGTGATCCGCACTTCTAATTTCTTTTTGTCTGTCAATGCGCCTAATCGCCTCCTGGATGCGCCCAATTCTTATCGGATAGCAGCTTTTATCTTGCCCTTCACCTTTAGCATCTGGCAATACCGAAAGCAAGAACGGGGCGAAGCAGAATCGTGTCGCGTACCTTTCAGCTTGGACAGGCATGGACAAAAAATAATAATACATATAATCGAATGGACACGGTCTCACACATCTCTCGGCACAGGCCACGAGGGTGACTCTCCAGGGAGATTAGGATGGGCGGCTTCTCAGGTCCGAAAAGAAAAGGGATAGCGGAGACAGACGTTCCCAAAGTGAAGAGAACATAAAGAACGATGGGACATAACGGAAGCAGATGAAGAAGAAAACGGAACGACGGAGGTCGTAGAAAAGAAAGAAGGAGTGAAGATAACGGACCGATGGCAGTCTGCCACTCAACGCTTCACTTAGCCCTAATTAAACTACGTGCTCCGCTTCTTCTCATTTCGTTCCGCGGTCCTCGCCGGGCGCTTGCTCGCCTCACTTAGTTATCAGTGCTTTTTTTGTTGTTGTTTTTTCAGCGCAACGCGAACGTGCTTGATAAAAAGCGTCGCTAGCCTTCCACCAAAGCGGCTGCTGGAGTGAGTAGTTATCGGTGGGCGTTGATAGCCAGGCTGTTAAGCGAACAAGCTTCGTTTAGTCAGCGTCGTATAATAGCGCGATTGAGACTGAAACGCCACGCAACAAAATAAACAGGAAATAAAAGAAAAGTTGCTCCACGTGGGAAGTGCGGATGAATGCGTGTCAGAGAAAGAGAGAGAGAGAACATTTTGTGCTTAGTCAGCGTCGCAACGTAAACAGTGTTTTGTCTCTTCTTTTTTTCTAGCAACGACAAAAACGGGAAGCATAAAACACAAGCTCCATGCTGAGAGACTCTAGAGTACTGTGAACAAGAAGAAAGAGTGTGCGGGCAATCTAAATAAGGGGCAATTAATTTCCCTCGTCCGACAGGCAGAAGCCGTCAAGTCAGACTCCACTTTATTGCGTCTAACTTTCTTTTTACGTCACCTTCTTTAGTTTTTTTATTCGTTTCTGTCTTTTTACGTTCTTTAAAACGTTTATCGAAGCGCTTGTCGAAGTAACGGAAGTAGAGGACAGAGACAGGAGGGAGAGGATGGGTGCAGTTTCATGTGGTTAGCATAAATCCCCCCCCCCCCCCCCTCTATCTCCTGCTTCTCTTCAATATTACAGACATCATTAGAGTATGCGGCTATGCTAATAGCCCCAGTGAGGAAGCCCGGTCTCGCAAGTAAGGCCCGCGATTGGCGGATCTTTTAAAGAGACCGGCCTCGAAGGTATGTGCAACGTGCGCGATCCCTATAGCATTTTCTGCCGCTGTGTGTGTGTGTGTGTGTGTGTGTGTGTGTTTGTGTGTGTGTGTGTGTGTGTGTGTGTGCGTGCGCGCGTGCGTATGTGCGTGTGTGTGTGCGTGTGTGTGTGCGTGTGTGTGTTTGTGTGTGTATATGTGCGTGTGTATGTGCGTGTGTGTGCGTGCGTGCGTGCGTGTGCGTGTGTGTGCGTGTGCATGTGTGTATGTGCATGTGCTGCATGTGTGTGTGTGCGTGCATGTGTGTGCGTGCATGTGTGTGTGTGTGTGTGTATGCGTGCGTGTGTGTATGCGTGCGTGTGTGTGTATGCGTGCGTGTGCGTGTGTGTGTGTGTGTGCGCGCGTGCGTGCATGCATGCGTGCGCGGCACCTAAATAGTTCCGCGTACGATGGCTTTGAGGGAATCGGCCGCTGATGAACGAGCCATGCTCAGCATAATAGCGCCACACGAGCTAGAGCTAAAATTAATTGATGATTCATGTCGATAGAGTGGAAAACTGTCAGCTTGAGTGCCGGGCGCGCACGCAATGACTACGCACAGATGGTCGTACCTTTATTTAGGCCCGCGCGTTCTTTTGCATTAGGCTTTTTTGGGACGTTGAAGAGTCATTAATTGCCGCCATGTGACTACTGCGACAGGATTATGCAATGCAGGCTCTTTAATGCTATCGAATTTGTATTAGAACATGTCAAATTCATAATAGGCACTCGTTCTTGCTGAATCGGTGCAAATGACAATGAGTAAAACTCACCTCGCTTGAAACTATACTTGAAACAAAAGCGAGCGTAAAAAAAATACACGAGTGAAATAAGCTTGCTTTCGACACGTGCCGAGATCCCAGCGTTTCATATCTTTCTGTTTTTTTTTCTTTCTTTTTGTCGCATTTTTGTTACGTTCACATTTCACTCCTAGTACTGTAATATTTTACCGCGCTTTTTGTGTTCATTTCTTTTATTCACGTTTCGGTTTTATTGTGTTTCATCAAGTAGAGATTATAGTTTGTTAAGTTTTGGTTTTTGTGTAATATGACACGTTTTTTTAGATGCGGAGCATCTAATACTCGAGGCTTGTAGTGCGGCGCCGTCCGCAAGCTTCCTCCTCCTTCTTCCACCATCTGTGCATCCCTTCCTCCTCTACACACCGCGCGCGCTTCACTCCTCCACCATCTGTGCACCCTTCCTCCTCTACACACCGCGTGCGCTTCTCCTCTTCACGAACATTCGCTAGCTGTATAATGTAGCGCGCATGCGCCGTCACGCTTCGAGAACATCGGCAGCTGACACGCGCGCATGCGCCCTTGCGCTTCTCCCCCTTCTCGAACATTCGACAGCTGACAGTGCATGCGCCGTCGCGCTGTATATATACTCAAGGTCGGTGCTCGCTCGCTCAGTTGCCGCTCGTCGGTTGGTTTGTACGGCGCGTCGACGTCCGAGGTCGCAATGATCGACGTCCCTTCGACCAGCGCCGGCCAAAGTGCCTTTCTCGTGCCGCCGTACAAAAGTACGTCGACGAGGCCGTGCAGGATTACAGAAAACAACAACCGCAACATCGACCATTCATGCTAGTTGGCGACTTCAACGTCGACGTCATCAAGGACGATTGGATAGTCAAATACATGGCGTCGTGACACTCGCTGAAACGCGCAACGCACGACGACTGCAAACACCACCAGCCGACCACCATTCGCGGAACCTGCATCGACCACGTCTTTGCAAATTTCGACCTACGACCGCTGCAACCCGATCCACTCACTCTTCACTTTACCGACCACAAAGCCATCGTGCTCAAAGTTCGTCGCAATAAATAAACACCGCCCTTTCGCATACGTGTCGTACGTGTTCACTCATTTAACACCCCTCCTACAACCACGTTAACCAATTTAGCCAGTGACCCAAGTAAGTCGCAATTTAACACCCCATTTCACAACCACGTTAACCAATTTAGCCATCGACCCAAGTAAGTCGCACTTTAACACCCCGTTAACCAATTATATGCTCCGCATCCTCCTCAGTGTTCCCCCGAGGGAAGCTGCGGGCAATTTTTTTTCTTTGTTTTGAATTTTTGTATGCTGTAACACGCTACCCTCTGTAATGCTTCGGCGATTGATGGTAACGAAAATAAATAAATAAATATGTATATAACTGAATAAAGAATAAATAAATGAATAAATAAATAAATAAATTCTTGCAGCTCCACCGTGAAAGCAGATGAAGCGCGTATATAGCGCGGTCACGCTGCAGTCGCCGTTCGTAGAGCTCCCGCAGCTCTGTCGCCCAAACCGTCGATGACGTCAGTCGCTGAAGTAAGCACGTCGCGTTCCCCCGGCGCGGGTCGAATCTTGTCAGGGAGATTCGCAAACTCGGCGTGCAACATGCGCACTGCTTTGTGATGCGCTTTTATCCGCATCATCCTGCTTCTAATGGCAGTTTGGATACATGTCGCAGATGCAGCGACCAAGCTCCGACGAAGTGTACTGGAGGGAGCAATGCATGTGTTCTGCGAGGCGGTGGCGCCGTGTCTTGTGCGCTGCAGGAGTTAATCACGTGTGTACGAAGCATTTTTTAGCAACTTTAGGTTAATTATTGCGATTACTTATAGGTTATTTCTGGAATGGAATGGAATGAAAAAACTTAATTTCGGTCCTGCAGGACGCGCTTAGCGCGTAGCGGGCGTAGGGACCGACAGAGAGTACCTGGCGGCCGCTTCGTGGGCCTGCTGGACGGCCCATTGTTGGTCGGCGAGAAGTGAGCTCCTGAGGAACCTCTCCCACTTGCTTGAGGTAGAGTCGGGAGGAGTTGTTCTACACTCCCAGAGCATGTGTTCGAGTGTCGCTGTGTGTCCACATGACGGGCATGTGTCGCTGGGGTATGCATCGGGATAATAAACGTGAAGCGTGGCAAGGTTCGGGTACGTGTGTGTCTGTAATAGGCGTAGGGTTAATGCCTGCGGTCGGTTAAGTTTCGGATGTGGGGGTGGAAAAATGCGGCGTTCCAAGTAAAAGTGCTTTGTAATTTCATTGTACGTAATTGGTGCATCCCGATTGGTATCCAACCCAGCAAGATGAGGTTGCCCTGTGGCAGTGCGGTCGGTAAGTGCGCGCGCTGCATCATGGGCGATCTCGTTGAGGTTGGATAGGGCTAGGGCTGGTAAATATTATATTAGTTGAGACCCTTTTCTGTTTGTTTTAACCTGGTCACGGCCAATGTGAGTCATGTTTTTAGGTCTGCATTGAGCGTTTTATTGCGAGCGTGGCCATGGTAATGAACTCTATCGGTGGACGGATAGCCGAGCGTCTATACAGTGACGCCCACTTAAAACTCGCCGGAAGTAAATTGTGCGATGAGAGAGAGCATCCTTGCGACGTGGCTTTCTTTCCTTCCATTTTTTGTTTTGTTCACTGGTAAGGTGCCAGACTGAAAATCTCTTTCCGAGCATGCAAATGGGGCGGCCAACTTTCGTGCAGCTCCGTTCCTCGATATGTCATTTCAGGGCCCAACTTACGGTTGCGCGATTCGTTGCTCAGTTTTCTAGTGTGTGACCGTTTACCTTTGTTTAAATGCAGACATTAAAAAAATTAAGGCATGTGTCGCACAACTAGTGCGAATCATGTAAAAAGTTGCGGAGTGGGACTGGCCTTCTCTGTTTCTCTTCGGTCTCTCTTTCCTCCTCTCTATCTCTTTCTTTTCTCCTTTTTACTATTTCTCTCTTTATTTCTATTTTTTCCTCTGTCCTCATATGTTTCTTTCTCTATCTTGTTCTTTCTATCTTTGTTCCTATATTTCTCTTTCTTCTCTATTTCGCACTTACTTCCTCTTTCTTTTTTCTGTTCTTATGCGTCCTTTTCCCAACGTTGTGGCAGGCGAAGTTTCTTGTTCTGTTTTGCTGATAAGTGATCGCCATCAAGGCACTTGAAGAACAACAGGAAGACGACTTCATCTTGGTGCGAGTGCGTGCTGAATATGCTACTCATGAAGCGTTGCGTGAAACGACGACGACAGCATATACTACAGAACACGGCTACCCCGGTCCTCTAATGAGCTCTGTACTTAATAAGCGAAACAGACAAGTGAACGAATATATATATATATATATATATATATATATATATATATATATATATATATATATATATATATATATATATATATATATATATATATATATATATATATATATATATATATATATATATATATATATATATATATATATATATATAAGGCGTCTAAAAAACGGAAAAGAAAAGCCTAGCGCTTCGACTACCACGCTTATTGCAACATCCTGTCGTCCGAAAATGAGATAACTCCTCCGTAGCAGCGAGCGAAACACGTCGTTGAAGGAAACTTCATTTGCTGGAAACTGCACACACATCGCTGCAAGTAGATAGCCTTCAGCGGAACAGTTCCACAAAGGTGGTAAGTAATGAAATTATTTTCTGCGTGCTTCTCGTAGCAAACTTTCCTCGCTGAAAACTGAAACGGCATTCCTTTGCAGCTAATGCAAATTGCATGACTTGAAAAGAGGGTGAAAAAGATAGAGAGGGAGGGAATCGAGAGGGAATCGATTTGTTCAGTGTTCATACCCTTCAACTGTCAGCGTATCTGAATTGAAAGCAGAATCTGGTTTACCAGATCTAGATTAATTTATTGATTGATTTGTGGGGTTTAACGTCCCAAAACCACCATATGATTATGAGAGACGCCGTAGTGGAGGGCTCCGGAAATTTTGACCCCCTGGGGTTCTTTAACGTGCACCCAAATCTGAGCACACGGGCCTCGACATTTCCGCCTCCATCGGAAAATGCAGCCGCCGCAGCCGGGATTTGAACCCGCGACCTGCGGGTCAGCAGCCGAGTACCTTAGCTACTAGACCACCGCGGGGGGGCTTACCAATCTAGAACTTCGCCATCGTATTGCCAGCTTGTCATTGTTCCACAAACTTTTTTCATAGTCCCTTGCATGTCCCACCTTATATCGTTCCCACAACACTCATATCTCACCGCACGAGCCATTTGCTTCAAATTGCTCAGCCACGCTGCCAGACTTCCAACTTTTTCTGCCTCGTTTTTTTCCACGTACCGCACCAGACTGGAACGGCCTTCGCAGTGAAATCGCAACCATTTTCTGCCCATCATCGTTCAGAGCAAATATCAATAAGCACGTTCTATGTTAAATCTTTGGCTTCTATGGTTTGTGTTTATAATTACCCACCCCTTATGTAATACCCCCTCGCGAGTCTTTATGGAAATAAAATGAAATGAAACGAAATGAAAGAACAGGACGTAAACACGGCCGGAACGATTATACACGAGCTTTAAAGGGAAAGCAGCGCGTCTATCGACGCACTCAGGTTTAATTGTTTTTTTTCCCCTCGACTCTTCTTCAGCGCCCCGCGAACTCCTGGCCACTTTATCAGCCGTGCCGCAGAGCAAGTGAGTAACCGAGAGCAGTCAAGCGCCGATTCGAGAAGAGGAACGGCCGCTGCGAAAGGGGCAGGCGGGCTTTCCTGAATGACCGGCAACGCGAGTGGCTAACAACGCGGCCTCTCTCTTATTCCGCGCGTACGTTTGTTATTTGCTCTCGCGCTGGCTGTTAATAAAAAAAGCTTTCGGTGCGCAGGCAGAAGCGCTCGCCTCAAACTGCGTCAGGGGCTTTTCAAAAGCGCTCTCCGAAGTCTAGCTTTCTTTTGCTTTTTTTTTTTTTTCGAGTCGTAAGAAGAATACCACCACGCGCAACAGAGTATGTTGCGGCAGGAGGTGCAGTGTTGCAGGGTGAAAACCCCGCGGAGGTAATCCCTCCTCTCGGCGCTAGCCGAGAACAAAGCACACTCTCTTGTGTGTGCAGCGGCTTCTGCTCGAAAAAAAAAAAAGCACCCGAGAGCGAGCGTGCACGGGTCAGGTATCGCGGTTCTGTCGGCGCCGTCGGATAAGCTGGCTAACTGCTTTGCATAGCTGGCCGCGCGAGCGTGTGCGCGCCCGACTTCTCCAAGTTGAGGAAGCTGTCATCTGCATAGCGCGGCGCGCCGGTGCAGCGGTGGCGGTTTTGTGAGAGAAAAATGGGGAACGGGCCAGGGAGAAGGACCGCCGTTACATCCGCTGTCGCGCCTCCCCCTTCGCAAACCTAACTTTTCTCCCGGACCTCACTGACTGCTGGTGGAGACGGCCGGTGGAGCAAGCAATGCTCGTTGATGAAAGCGAGAGACGGCGAGAAGGAAAAAAAAAAAGCGGGCGAATCGCAGCGGTGACGTCGACATACAGTGCAGATGACAACGACGCTGTTTCTCCTGTGGCGTTTCCTCCGCTGTCGCTGCTTTTTTTTTTCTTTTTTGGTTCGCTGCCTTGTTTCACACTCGTCGGAGCCACACACACAAAGAACCGGAACAGCTCGATGGCGCTGCTGGCTTTCGGAGGGAAAGGATCAAAGAGAAGAGTACTCGAGAAGTCACAATGTCAGAGCGCACGAACGAGTCTGTGCGTGCTCCGACGTCATCCTGTGGCGAGTCGTCGTTCCCTATAACCCCCCTTTTTATCTCTTTCAACACTCTACCGTACTCCTCCTAGCCATATTTCAACGCCGTCTACATTCCCATACCTCTCTTGATGATCGCGTACGCACTCCCGCGCACTGTTGCTGTGTAGTGCCACCAGCTCTTCTACGAGAACAAGGCAGAAGTGGCGTTGTTGTCGTGCTCCTCGACTTCCTCACGCTGGCTGCCTTCTTCTATACCCCGACGACGAGTCGCCGTTCCGTCGCAATGCGACGCTGCGCTGTGTACTCCATACCACCGCTGCCGCCTCGGTGGACTTCCTGTGCAAACAGCGCTGATTGTGCGGAGGGCCCCCAAGTACGGTCGGGAAGCCCCAGCGGAGCCGCTCCCTCTGCTGATGACTCCATTTCTTTCGTATTTTTTTGGTTTCGTCTCTCGGACACTCATTCTTTGGGCTACATGGTTCGTTTGCGGTAGAGCGAAAGAAACGCAGCCTCGTGATTGATTGAGCGGAGGGAAATGACGAAAAGAAAGCGTTCGCGCGACGGTGTAACGCCCATCTATTCTCTATCGTGCGTACTCGGCGACTGTCTGTTTTTCGTTCATGAACGGTTCCTTCGTTTTTAAACTGCCTGTTCGTGCGGAAGCATTACATGGCGTTGCTTGTCTCAGGAGGAAGGGGAGGAGGCAGAAGAACGTTAGTTTCGAGTTTTTTTATATCTTTGTTGTTTTGTTAGAATATAGATTTCACGCGCTGCTCCTACTGGTGTACATAGAAGCCATGGAGGAGGAACGTAATAGTTACACACAGTAAGTGTTGTGAATGTTTCATATTGTCTAATGTGTGTTCGCGTGTCGCCCGAGAAATTCGGTGAGTCAAATTTTTTCAGCCTGCCTAGCAAATCTGGTCAGATGTCACTTCGTTAGTGTCAAACGAGGCTTAGGAGCATAAGCAGACAACAATATAGTGCAGGGAAACCAGTGGTGTTTAAGAGAGGATCAGAAAAAGAGTCACACACCACTACATTGATAACGATGCGCAAATCTGTTCATTTTGTCTTATTTCAAACGTTCTAATGTAAATTGATGTTTCTAAAATAGGGCAGAGAGGTTAACGTAGCTTTGGCTATACCAATCGTCTCCTCACAGTCACATAAGCTGCATGCAGCATTGTTGGCTATCACTACGAGACAATAATAGGCATTCATAACTAAATTTACCTTGACTGGATATCTGTTATTCAGAAGTCGAAGCTTGCCAGTATGGTATTCATCCATCAAGGGCAATTCATGGAGGGGGACAGCCTGATTAAAATCGCTATGAACTTCTTTCAAGAGCATGTCCGCTTGAAAGGTCGCTAGTAGTATTCTTCGATTCATTCGTGAGATTTAACGTCCCAAAACCACCATATGATTATGAGAGACGCCGTCGTGAAGGGCTCCGGAAATTTCGACCACCTGGGGTTTTTTTACGTGCACCCAAATCTGAGCACACGGGCCTACAACATTTCCACCTCCATCGGAAATGCAGCCGCCGCAGCCGGAATTCGATCCCGCGACCTGCGGGTCCGCAACCGAGTGCCTTAGCCACTAGACCACCACGGCGGGGCGCTAGTAGTATTCTCTCGCATACAGCATACCACACTCAGTGTTCCCTCATGTTTCATGAAGCCACGGGTGTTGTAACGAAGGTTTACGAGAGCTACTAGGAACTTACCAGAAATCTACTAGAAACTCACAAGGTACTAGAAATTTACACTGGTGCTCGTCAGCTTGTTTGAAGCCTTTTGTTGAAGAAAGAAATACGCATGCCGGAATTGATATTTACTTTCTTAGTGTGCACAACAATGTGGGAGATAAAGCATCTGAGGATATTTTACTTCTCGCAGCTCACGCAAGACAATGCGAGCCTTCCGAGCCCCCAAAATTTGCGTAATCTGAGATGCAGGCACCGAGGAAAAATGCAGAGAGAAAGAGCAATTTAAAAAACGAGTATGAAATCGCCGCCGTGCATACAGTCCTAACGTCTTAGTCCTGGAGGCTAGCCGGCTAATTTAGAGTAATTAACTGAGCCGTCATTCAGCAGCCTTAATAGAGTTTCGTTTTGGGAAAAAGAAAACACTCGCATCAGACGTGTTCCTTTACAAACCGCTCTTGCCAGGTTTAAAGGCATTAGTAGGAGAACAAGAAGGGAATATGCATGAGTGCGGGTTACAGCTTTGCCTCACAAACTGTTCTGCATTGTTCGCATAGTTCGTGTTTTATTGTTCCCACTGAAACGCCTCCACTCGTTTATTTTCATCTTCTTTTTCCAGGCATTCTATGAAGTGTTGTTAAAATCATAAAAGCGCTAAGGAAAAGGTCTGTTCAACATTTCTGAAATGCCCGCTGGCAGTGAGACATTTTCCTTCTTCTTTTAGAATGACTTATTCTGTCAGGCTTGAGTTACTCTGAGCATAAAAGTATATCGGGAAAAGCAACATAGCCTAATTTACTTTGAGCCTTGTTAAGACCAGTTAATCAAAACACAACAATGAATGGCGACACCAACCAATCGACAGATATTTAACCAAACATTTATTATACCTCACTGACTAGTCCAAGAAGATCCCCTAATTTGTGGCCGTGAGTTCGCCCATGTTCTTCTGGAAAAAGACCTTCAGGGTAAGATCATGCAATGCATCATGCCCTGGGTAGGTAATAATAATATGATAGAATATTGACAAAAACCCTGATGTATATTGAAGTATGCGGGGTAGACTGACCTAGTTTGGGAGAATGATTCATAGAAGTACATTAAATTGTGTTGAAATCTGTTGATCTTACTAAAAGATTATGCCGTGTCCACGGCATCGGGTTTATTTCTTTCTTTGCTTTGTTCCGAAGAGCCATGGACACTCCAAGTGTGAAGCAGGCATGCGTCCTGTTTGCCAACGTGCAGAAAAAAAGGACAAAAAGGTAAATGGACAGAAACCAGAAAGGAGAAGGAGAGAGATTGCTTGTTGCGAACACACATGATTCTTCGCAACAAGATCCCAATTTTTGCTTTCACTACTGTTTTTGGTAGTCCTTATAAAATGCGCATTTCTAAAGAAGCTTTGCTGCTTTTATTTCCGACAACCGTTCCAACTTTAATTTAAAAAAAACACCATGATACTCTATTTCCATGTACATCAGGGTCACACGCAATCATTGCCAACTAAGTAGTGCGAGTATCCTACCCTGTGCTTCAGAGTTAACAAGCATCTGCCGGCGCCACGAAGAGCCATCTGTCTCCCTGTGCGTGCGTGTGTACTGCAGCGCTCCAGGCGGGGGGAGGGGGGGGGGGGGCATGGAGGAATCGAGAGCGGGTCCGAAAGATTCTTTTGGCACCTACCCATCGGCCCGTGCTTTTTGGCCCTGCAGGGGCAATCTGAGGCGTACGACAATTTGAAGCTATCACGAACGCGATTCGCGAAGATACGCCCTTCGATGAGGGCGTCGCTAATACGGTTCATTCCATCAGTGTGTGTCTACTCCCTCCGCCCCCCCCTTCCCCCACACACACCTCCTCTCATCGCGCAACCTTCTTAGTAAGTCGAAGCCTTGCCGACCGGGCTCAGCAGCAGCGGGAAAATAACCAACACTCTTCGGGAAATGGAGCACGCCGTCGTTTACTGCCTAAGCGTTCTCTCTCTCTCTGTTTTCTTTTTTTTTCACCTATATGGTCAACCGTTTAATGAAGCAGGAAACATGTAAAAGAAGACGTTGAAAGTTGACGCTGTTCAACCGAACCACCCTGTTCACGATCACAGTTGTGAAGGCGCTGTCCTCCCGAAACTACTCACATTACGAAATGCCTTCATCTCTTCTCGTTTTTCAGTGCCTTCTCTCGAATATCATTTACACGCTTTCTCGTTCGTTCTTATTTTCTTTGCGCCTCTCTTAGACCTAATTCTACATCTGCTGAGCTTTCCTTCTTTCCTTCTTCTTTCCTTCCTTCGTTTTTTTTCCTTTCTTCCTTCGTTTCTTTTTTTCCTTCTTTCATTCTTCCTTTCTTCCTTTCTTTGCTTCTTTCTTTTTTTCATTTTCTCCTTCTTTGTTTGCTTCCTTTCTTTTTTTCTTTCTTTCTTTTTTTCTTTCTTTCTTTCTTTCTTTCTCTATTTCTAATAATGCGCCCATATACATATATCCCCATTACTTAAGAAAATGCTTGGTCTAGGCTTTTGCACGTAGTCTGCATGTCTATCCCGCCATGCCAGAAACGCAGTCATAAAGACAACGTAATAGTCCGCTCTCCGATTTGTCTCGTCCTATTTCATCTTCCAGGAAGCCCATTCGTCATTTGCGGCGCTTATATGCAAATTATATGGAAGCAGTTTAGGAACGTGGTGATGGTTCGACTGGATTTCGTGCAAGCGCCGACAAAACGGCCCAACAGCGAAAGGCGAAAGGAAAGTGGCCTGTTCAACGTTTTTGAATGATTTGCGGCATGTTCCCGTGCATTGAGCGTTTTTTTTTTTTATTTACCTATCCAGACTGCCGTCTGAGTGAGAATGGGGGGCGCCGACCGGTACAAGCGAGCTCGTATCAAAATGGTGCACGCTATGCTTGACATTGGTTCAGCATTATTTTTCTTTATTTCGTTTTTTTTCAGCCTGTAATATAATTTCACAAATCAAGGCCACATCACATAGTGCCTGAGTAAAATTGCCCTCCTGGCAGCCATGTATTACGTGCCATGGCGATACATGTGTTACGTATAGTGTGCGGCGTTTCTTTACACTGCTATTTGCTATTTCATGTGTTCGTTGTTGTTTTCCCCTAAATAGTTTAGTAATTTAGGGACAGCCAGCCAACGAGAGGTCTACCTTCGCTCTAATCGTCACGATAAAAAGATTTGCTGGTTTTCTTTCCTTCTCTAAAGCTTGGACTGCTGCTAGAGTCGACGCTGTTCGCGCAGTAACACTACGTACGGCGCACCTAAAGCAAAACCAACACTCACTTTTTCGAAAAATTTTTTGAAGTAAGATAGGTCACTGAATGGCGCTGGAGTCGTGATTGAAGGACCCAGTTACTACGGCACGTTGCACCGAAAGGCGATAAATTGAAACGCCAAAAGGTGTAATTAGCGTCTCATAGTGGCTTTCATTATTGGGCACTGAAGGTTGCCCGGTAGTTGGAGGAGGCATCGCGTCCCTACAATCAGCGATCAGTCGAGTGATCATAACCGAGGCGGTCACAAATGCAATTATCTGCCTTCTAGCATCCGTTTCGCAAACCGATCTTTCATTACGTCTCCCTCGTCCCCACAAGAACAATGCGTTATTACAATAGCAGCCTGGCTACGCACTCGTGCGTGTACACGCATATCGATGTTGATGGACAGATTGTTCTAAACGATCTGCCTTTCCAGCACAAAATAGCGTGTGTGTGGGAGGGCAGGGGAGTTTGATACATCAACGCTACTGAGGGTAGAGTAAACAAAGACGGTTATTAACGTGAGTAAACAAACAAATCTGAAGTTGATTGAAGTTATGGTCCGGTACACTGAAAGTGAGTGAGTGAGTGAGTGAGTGAGTGAGTGAGTGAGTGAGTGAGAAGCTGAAAATGAATGCATAACGATGGCGGCATAGTGAGACAGCAACAGTTGAACAGCTACCAACTTTTTTGTTTTTTTTTCTATAATCGTTTGTTCATATTATATATATCCATCACGACTGACGTTGACATGGTATGGCGATACTTATGGAAAATGGTGCGTGCGCCGCTGGAACTGCCTACAGCAGCGAAATCCGACTGTATGCAAATACGACTCACGTGACGACTTCAAGCAGATCAACTGTTCCTCAGTCCGTGATTTTACACGTCAACAGCACCGGGATCTGGGCTGAGATTCTGCACCTAGTGAAGCGATCGCAACGCGAACGACGTTTATGTACCGAATACACGCATAATTTATACAGTGCATTCATATCCAGAAATAAGCACTCTAAGTTATTCAACAGCAGGCAGAGATTGTCGTATACCCATGCCCCATTTACTCCGGTCCCGCACAAAGTGATTTTTTTCCCTATATGTTCTTCTCATGTGTAATAGCCTATGTAATGTAGTCCTGAGTTAGTGGACTTCGTAAATTTGCGAGATCTGCGGCGGCGACGCAAATGTCGAGCATTGATTATGCCGCATCTGTAGATGTGAATGAAAAAAAAAGCAAATCCCACGTACTTGGGAATCGACATTATGCGAAGCATGCGGACGGAATGTGACCATGTTGCATTTTGTTTTAATAAATGACACGTCATGAAATGTCACTTAATATATGTGCAAATGTTGCACGCATAGACATATGTTGAAGGGTTGCAGATGTTTATATAGCCAGTTGTTTGCACTTGCGCAACGATGCCAACTGCAACATGCGTATTAGCAACACCAGAAGCTGATATGAAGCGCTGATGCTCGCGAAGATGCTGGCCCTGGAGATTGCTATATAAATCATTTTCAGCGCATGGTACCTAACCACAATTGACGTTGACGCGAGGTGACGGCTCTATGAAAGAGTACATACGCAATGTTTATAAAGTTGGGTAGGGAGGACTGCAACCACTATAGACGTTTTACGAAGATTAGCGTCTATTCGAAAAGTAGTCCCTGGACCTAGCGTAGCTGTGCGGTAGAATGCTTGGCTGTCACGCAGAATGCTTAGGTTCTATACCTGCTGGGACCCTGAAATTTATTATTTGCCTTCGTCGGGGGGGTCAATGCTGCCTATGACAGGTTTTTCTTAACACTGACATTTGTTCTATGCCTTCGTTGGATCGACGCTAACGATGTCGGGTATTGCTTAACGCTCACGCGCTGAAATTGCCCACGTGTGTTCTCGTCGTTCCTAGGTAGATACGAAGTTTTAATCACCTGTGGTACATACCCGCATACCAGCGGCACATACCCGCCCTTGGGTATGTGCCACTGTTTGGCGGGAAGTGTGTGACGACGTACGCGACCGGATTGCGGCATTATTGATGTGCTGACCAGCGCTCCATATTCGTCAAACCATCTTACTCTCCCATGCTAATTTTGGTTCACGCCAAGTTAAGGGGGTGACCACGAGAGCATCCAAACGTAAGCGGCTAGATAGATAGATACGCTCAACGTCACCGAAGTTCGCTAAGAAACGCTTCGCATTTAAAAGGCAGCAGCTCTGCACCGCACTGCGACGACTGACCGATCGGTTGCTTTCCATGATAGATAGATAGATAGATAGATAGATAGATAGATAGATAGATAGATAGATAGATAGATAGATAGATAGATAGATAGATAGATAGATAGATAGATAGATAGATAGATAGATAGATAGATAGATAGATAGATAGATAGATAGATAGATAGATAGATAGATAGATAGATAGATAGATAGATAGATAGATAGATAGATAGATAGATAGATAGATAGATAGATAGATAGATTAGATAGATAGATAGATAGATAGATAGATAGATAGATAGATAGATAGATAGATAGATAGATAGATAGATAGATAGATAGATAGATAGATAGATAGATAGATAGATAGATAGATAGATAGATAGATAGATAGATAGATAGATAGATAGATAGATAGATAGATAGATAGATAGATAGATAGATAGATAGATAGATAGATAGATAGATAGATACGGTTGAAGTGCCTTTGGTTTCCCTAAGAAGCGCTTCGCTTCTTAGGGAATCGAATATTACGGAATCGCAGTCTAGTGGGGAGCCGTCTGCCGTGGAGAGCACTGCTGTGGCTTGTGCCTTTATGCTTGGCCAGGGCAGTGCTCTCTGCTGGGCGGCTGCCCACTAGGCGGCGCAGACGGCACTTGCGGCAAGCGCTCGCGTGGTTGTATGAACGTTGTGGCCGGCTGTACGTTGGCTGCACCGAGACCACGAGAAACGATGAAAATGCACACTGTCCTTCGGCTGCGCACATGTTTTTCTTAAGGCATATTTGTTTCTTTATCTTTTTCTCACGGCTCAGTTAAAGCTTACATAGAGGCAAAGTGGTCATTCTTGTTTGGATGTATCTTTATTCTCTTCATTTATTGAGTGCACATGAACGAAACAAAAGCGGGTAATATGTCTGTGCGTTCTGTACGAGGTCTCTCGGGTCATTTGTGTGAGTGGCACATCGCGGGGCGCTATTCTTCTTCCGCCGTGAACACGGATCCCTCACTGGTAGTAAATACGGCTCTCAAATCACGCAGTTGTCGCAGACAGCGACTTGTATATACGGCCTCTCCGCTTTCTTTACGCCGGATGTGCCCAGGGCGCCAGGCACATCGGGGGGGACACAAGTGGCGGGCTGGCTTTACGAGCGGCGCTGGCCACGCATCGTGTTCTAAGCACAGCTTGTTTATCGATCAGCCGCCGTTTTATTTCGGCACTGTGGAGAAGGGTAAGATGGAGGAGGATTGAAAAAGGAGGAGAGGGAGGTCACGTTGGCGGCCTTTCGCGTCGTCAACTCAGTCCCACCGAAGGATATTGGGAACGACTTGACGGCTACAGCGAATAAAGAACCCAAATGGACACGATGCGCCATGAGGGAATAGCGCAGTAAAATAACAGAGCGAGGGAAATGACACAAGAGAAGATCCATGAAAAAGAATCATCAATAGCATCATCATCATCATAGTCATCATGATCATCCACCTCACTATATTCACTGCAGTGCAAATGCCTCTCCCATGTTCCGCCAATCAAACCGGTCATGAGCTTGGTGCAGTCACGTTGTGTACGCAAACTTCTTTATCTCAACTACTCCCTTGGTTTTCTGTCTCTCTTCGCCATGTTTGCCTTATCACTAAATACAGTATCTTACTCTTAATGACTGTAGATCGGGCAATTCGGTACATTATGAAATCGTATGGTTATAGCGTTTCACGTACACATGTCTGATTTCATTTACGTTGTAGGGCTTTCATTCACGTAATCAAAGCGTAGACTACTATATCGTACGCATTTACATAGAACATTATCTTGATATTTTAATGTCTAGCATATAGATCTCACGCAAAGTGATTTCACAGTGATGTAAAAATGTAACTTCTTGCTGTGCTAGTTGGTGCATGTTTTGCGGAAGGAACAAGGCGAAAACGAGATGGACACAATAAGAGACATGGACGAACGCCAGCTACCAACTGACCTTACTCGATTGATATGTGGATTTTAACGTCCCAAAACCACCACATGATTCTGAGAGATGCCGTAGTGGAGGGCTCCGGAAATTTCAACTCAAATCTGAGCACGGAGGCCTACAACGTTTTCGCCTCCATCGTAAATGCAGCCGCCGCAGCCGAGATTTGACCCCGCAACCTGCGGGTCAGCAGCCGAATATCTTAGCCACTAGACCACAGCGGCGGGGCAAGCGATCTTATTCGTTAAAAAAAAAGGGGGGGGGGGGGGGAATAGATATGGGCTCATATTTCGGCATCGATAATCACATGGCGTTAAATAAAAGTTGTGCGTGATGGAATATCTTTAACAAAAATAAAAATATGACCAACGACAAGTGATGAAAGACCAAAGCAAGATGAAAATGAAACATAAGTATTGTGGTGATTACAGCAACAAAATCTTCAAACAAATAACACAGTGCCAGCCATTAAAAGGAACATTTCTTTCGTTTTCGGTCATGGGCAGTAGGAATTCTACGTACTGCTTGAAGTTAAATCAATCCAGTGTTTCTAAAAAAAAAGGCATTTCGTATTTGTATAACACGTAAACGAATCATCAAAAGCGTTATACGAATGCGAAATGTCTTCTTTAGGAGCACTAGATTAAAATAACTTCTAGTTTTAGGTGAAATTCCTACCGCACATGATCGAAAAATTGAAGAAATGTTTCTTTTAATGATTGGCGCGGTGTTCTCTGTTGAAGGGTTTTGTTTTGCAATTGCCATGATATCTATGTTTAATTTTCATGTTACTTTGGCATTACACCGCGTGTCGTTGACCATAATTCTGTTTTTGTTACATATGCCACCTCGTACAACGTTTATCGCTTTTAAGAAGTGCTAGCCTATATGTATTCCCCTTTTGTTCAAATATAATCGGTTGTTAGTAGGCGTTCATCCATGTCTCTTCTTGTGTTGGTCTCGTTTGCACCTTATTCCTTCCGTAAAACATGTAAAATAGGTGTTTTCTATGCCTGCCAATATGTTAATTGGTGTCTTTTCTTTTTTTTTCCTTTCTCTTATCTTTTCCTTTCTTTTCCCCACGTAGGGTACCAAAGCGGGTGCAATCTTGCTAAACTCCCCGCCTTTCGATTGCCTTTTCCTCTCCCCCGTGTTTCTCTGTCCCCTATGGTAATTAATTTTTGGAGTTCTCGGGCCCACATCTCCTGCGTGTCACGTAACCATCAATCAACCTCTCATAGCTGGTTAGTGCCCGTATCATGGTTAGCGAGTGCCCGCATGTATGCCGCTTTTGTCGCACGCAGCAAGAACGGCAGCAAAATGAACAAAAGTGTGACGCACCGAACCTGCAGAGGCCACGCCCCCAACCTTTTACTCTATACACAACCGCGCGAGATGAATACTACACCACGCACGCCACTGAGTTCGCGTCCTCCAGTTCGGCAGCCAGAACGGATTCGCTAGCGTAGCAGCTACAACAGCACTTTCCGAGGCACGCATGTCATCCCATGCGTCCGTTTGCTTTTTTCATTCTTTTCTTTTCCCCCGACTGCGGCAATCTTCGTGACACGCTGCGGCGACGCGCGTTCGTGACAAGCGTAGCGCATGAGTCTATAGCTGCAGTGATATTCGAGCCTTCGCGCGTCCTGTCACCGTTGCCGGGCAACCTATTCATCACTATTCGCGAGGGGGTTTACGCTGAGCTGCGTGCAAGCCCGCGGCACAGGATAAGCAGAGTAGTCGGGCGCTTCGAAGAGCAATGAAGAATGGGCGCGTGGCAGCGGAAGGTCAGGTATCTAAAACAAGGAAGTACATACTGGCACTCGCGTACAAACAAACAGACAATTGAAACCAAACAGGCAGGACATTATACAATGCTTGCAATGAGTGAAGAAAATAGCAGCTAGAAACAATGAGCGGTGGCTCTCGTATTAGCCAAGCAAAAGAAAGCAAGACGTGATTCAAGGGCTTTTTGAGAGCAATATTGTTTTTGGTGAAAAATAATTTAAGCCGTATACCCCACTGCAGGCTCTAGTCCGGTTAAAGAAAGGCTCTTTGAAGGCTGTTGTGCCTCGCCCAAGTTCCACGTGGTCTTCGCGGCCTGCTGGCACCTGGCAGCTGTTGATGAGTCAACCCTGCACCGGGACGGCGACGGACGCGGACAATCTGGAAAAACCACGTCGCCGGCTCCTCTTGACACAAAAGTCGTTGGCCAAGCTTTTGTCAGCCGCCGAGAGCAACACTCCGAAGCAGCGTCGACCCAGCAGCTGTACGGGGTATTCTGCCTTGCTTGAGTCAACCTGGCTGCATCAGGGAGCGACTTTGCGCATGGGATTCCACGTCATCTCACTGTGGTGCCACGCTGGCGCGTGGGGTCTCCCTCACCAAACAGCGAACTGGGCATGTCTTGCCCCTTTCCTAGGTTCAGAGGGAGGCGGTGTTTGGCTTTCCCTCTTCGGGGACGGAGAGGAAGACGACGATCTCATTGGAGTATCCTGCGCATAAATTTTCTTTGCAAGGGATCTTGGGAAGGCGGACGATGTATAAAAACGCTAGCGCAGAGGCGCTCGCGGGGGTGATTCTCTTTTCATGTTGTACCACGCTACCATGTAAATACAGTATATAAACATTTTTTTCTCCTTCTCCGGCTTCTCTACTCGTCCTCTCCGGGGACTCGGATGGCCCGAGTCCGCACCACGCTACCCAAAGGCGCAACAGTGGCTGGCAGCTTATGGGATTCGCCTGCGTCGGCTGCATCGAAGTGGTGAGTGCCGCGTGTTTGCTCTTCTTTTCGCCAGACTCGTTAGCGCAGATGGTCGGTAACGTGGTAGGGTGATTTTGGTAAATTTTGATTCGCAGACCAAGAATTGGGTGGCTCGTGGGCAAAATTACCTTAGAAGAGAAACGGTGTGCATATCTAAGATGGAGAAGTTTAAGGTCCAAGAACTCCTCGAAATTTGTCAGGAGCTGAATATTTCGGTCGGCTCGGTTAAAAGAAAACAACAAATTTTGGAGCACTTGGGAAAAGAGGAAGTGAGTTTAGAAGAGGCCATTGAGGCCAGAGAAACCATTTTGGCAAAGAAAGAGGAGCGTGAGCGCTTAGCCCGTGAACAAAGAGAGGAGGAAATAAGGAGGGATCGCGAGGATAAAGAACATGAAATCCGTCTGAAAGAACTGGAGCTTCGTATGTCCGTGGGAAATCAAAATTCAGGGGGTGGAGAATCAAAGATAAAGGATCTAATCCACACCTTCAAGGCGGGTGACGACATTGCATTATACCTCGTGCATTTTGAGCGAGCATGCGAAAATGCAGGGTTTAGTAGGGAGACTTGGCCACAAAAACTGATATGCGTACTACCAGGCGAAGTGTCCGATGTTATCGCAAGAATGAATAAAGAGGACTCCGAGGTGTATGACAGGGTAAAGGCTGCATTGCTACGAAAATGTCGCCTATCGACAGAGGCTTTCCGCCTGCGGTTCAGGCACTCTAAGAGGGGCAACGAATCTCATTCAGACTATGCCTACCAAATTAGAGCCAACTTTGAAGAGTGGCTCAAAAGCGCGCAAGTCTATGGCAACCATGACAAGGTCATTGAGTTGATGGTACTTGAGCAGTTTTACCGGGGAATTCCCGAGGAGGTAAGGCTTTGGGTGCAGGATAGGATGAAAGACGTAGACATGAACAGGGCAGCAGAACTCGCCGAAGATTACTGCTCACGCCGTAGTCTCCGCAATACACCACGAACTTCGGAAAAAAATGAAAAGGTAGAAAGCTGGTCGGGAAACCAGGGACGCAAGAGGTTTGCAAGAAATAACTGGAAACCCGAAAATTCCAAGTTATTAGACAATCAGCAGGGAAAGGACAGTGAGGGGACTAAGGCGGCACCTTCATCAGGTTCAAAGGCGCCTGGTGACATAGCGCATGCGTTAGAAGCGCGGAAGCCAGTTGTTTGCTACAGCTGCGGAGAAAAGGGCCACATGGCCAGGAGCTGTAAGAGGCACATGGCATTTGCCACAATTCAGGAGTCAGAGGATAGCTTAAAGCTGTTGAAGCCTTACATGAGGACACTCTCAGTGAACGGCCGAATGTGTAGGGTATTGAGGGACTCGGCGGCCACAATGGATGTAGCGCATCCAAGTTGCGTATCTTCCGAAGACTATATAGGAGAGTGTGCCTGGATTCGGCAAGTGGCAGAAAAGCAAAGCGTCTGCCTACCGATAGCGAGGGTTGTAATCGAGGGCCCTTTCGGCCAATTGTGTACAGAAGCAGCAATTTCAGCCAACCTTCCGGAGCACTTCCCTTACCTATTTTCAAATAAGTCTGAGGAAATGTTAAAAACACGTGGAGAATCATTTGCCACCGAAATAGCTTGCATGGCCCTTACCCGTTCGAAGGCGCGCGAGCTGACGCAACAGCTGAGCAGCTCACCCTCTGGGGAACAGACGTCCGAGGGCAGTGTAGGAAAACCTGAGGTAGTTGCGACGGAAAATGAGTCTGCCATGCGAGTTGTCGAGACGGAAACTGGGGCTATGGTCGACAACAGCGAGGAAATATCTCTAACGCCCGAAAACGAGGACTTGGTGACAGGCTCGGTGTTAACACCCGCGTCCACCAGTTGGTGTCAGCTAGCCAGAACCGACCGTGCAACGCTAGTGGTCGATCAAAAGGCGGATCTCGCACTCTCTATGCTGCTAGATGCCATACATAAGGAAGGTAACTCTAGGAAGAACGTTTCGTTCTACACCCAAAACGAGGTGTTGCATCGCAGGTATGAGAACGCTAAAGGGCGGGTCTACAACCAAGTGGTAGTTCCACTAAAATACCGGCGGAACATTCTCGACCTGGCCCACAGCAACGCCTGGGCGGGCCACTTAGGTATAAAGAAAACGAAAGCTAAGCTGGCTCAGGAGTTCTACTGGCCCGGGTGCTGGAAGGATGTAGAGATGTTTGTCCGTGGATGCGACACTTGTCAGCGGATAGGAAAATCAACAGACAAATGGAAGGCACCAATGAAACTAGTGCCAATAGTCACAGAACCCTTCCGTCGGCTCGTGATTGACATCGTGGGGCCTCTGCCTCCATCTAAATCAGGATATCGGTACGTCCTGACCGCGCTGTGCGTTGCCACCAAGTTCCCGGAGGCAATCGCACTGAAAGAGTTGAGTTCAGTATGCGTGGTGGACGCATTGTTGTCTATTTTTTCTCGGGTGGGTTTTCCCTCGGAGATACAGTGTGACAACGGAAGTGTGTTCACAAGCTGCCTTACGACTACATTCCTAGAACGCTGCGGGATAAAAATCGCGCATAGCTCTATTCACCATCCACAGTCGAACCCTGTGGAACGCATGCACTCGGTCATGAAACGCGTTTTGCGAGCTTTGTGCTTTGAGCATAAAAGTGACTGGGAGGGGTGTATACCAGCTGCGATGTTTTCTCTGAGGTCGGCCCCACACGAGAGTACGGGTTTTAGTCCGGCTGAACTTGTCTACGGCAGGAACTTGAGAGGTCCGCTGCACTTAATACGAGAGTCATGGACTGGATATGGGGAGGACCCTAATGTGGTTTCCTATGTACTGGATTTATTGGGGCGACTGGGGACTACACGCGAAGTGGTGGAGAGCAACATGCGCGCAGCACAGGCGCTTTCCAAGGCCCGTTACGATAAGTCAGCTCGAAAGCGAGTCTTTAGAGTGGGCGATGAGGTGATGCTGTTGTGCCCTTCAAGAAAAAACAAGCTGGACGTACAATGGGAGGGACCAGCGACAGTGTTGTCAGTGCTTTCAGACACCAACTACGAGGTAAAGTGGGGCCGGAAATGCCCCAAAGTGTATCACAGTAACCTAGTGAAACCCTACATGCGACGAAAAGCAGTAGTAAACCTTGCACTCAATGTTCCTGAGGATGAGGGCGCGGAAATCCTTTGTCTTTCCGATGGCACGGTCAGCAGCACATTGTCCGATAGGGTAGACACAGGGAACACCCTAAGTAAGGCTCAAGAGGAAGATTTAGAGCTTTTAGTACAGGAATTCGCTACCGTTTTCTCCGAGAAGCCAGGCAAAACGGATGTGATTAAGCACGACATTGAGCTGACGGTTAACAAGCCGATCAGCTGTAAGCCGTATCGGGTGTCACCTAGACAGAGAGAGATACTAGAGGCCGAAATTCGCCGCATGATCGACCTAGGTGTTATCATCGAAGCAGACAGTGATTTCACCTCGCCTTTGATTTTGGTTGAGATTCCGGGCCGTGATCCAAGGCCATGCGTGGACTATCGCCGCCTGAACTCTGTAACAGTCGACCAGACTTACCCTATTCCTAACATTGAAGAGAGGGTAGAGACAGTGTCTAAGGCGAAATACATTTCTACGTTAGACCTTGTTAGGGGGTATTGGCAGGTCCCTTTGACAGAGCGCGCGAGTCGATACGCTGCTTTTATCTCACCCCTGGGCACTTTTCGTCCTTTGATGATGAGCTTTGGGCTCAAGAACGCGCCGTATTGTTTCAGCCGCCTGATGGATAAGGTTCTCCACGGGCTCGAGAAATTTGCGCTGCCTTACCTAGACGATGTGGCGATATTTTCGGACAAATGGGAAGACCATGTTGAACACCTTCGGATGGTTTTGGAACGGGTCAAAAATGCAGGTCTTACGGTAAAGAGAGAGAAATGTCATTTGGGCTGTGCTGAAGTAAGCTATTTAGGGCACATTGTAGGAAATGGGCGTCGTCGACCGTCCGAACTCAAGGTAGCCGCGGTGGTCGGTTATCGTCGTCCCAGCACTAAGACCGAGATGAGAGCATTCCTCGGCCTCACAGGTTACTATCAGCATTACGTCCCGAATTACTCCGAGATTGCCAGCCCTTTGACAGATAGTTTACGCAAGACCGAACCTGTGAACATTCAATGGGACTCTAAAAAGGAAGACGCTTCTCAGAAGCTGAAGCACGCATTGAGTGAGAAACCCGTCTTGAGGGCACCGGATTTTGCAAAACCTTTCACTATTCAGTGTGATGCAAGCGAACGCGGTTTAGGAGCAGTGCTATGTCAGACGGACCAGAGTGGAGAGGAGCGGCCGGTTTTGTATTTGAGTCGCAAATTGAGCAGCAGGGAAGAGGCTTATAGCACTTCGGAAAAAGAATGTGCTTGCATTGTTTGGGCCGTACGAAAACTAGGCTGCTATGTTGCTGGCTCTAAGTTTATTATAGAAACTGATCACTCTCCACTAACCTGGTTACACCAAATGTCACCTAAGAATGGTCGTTTGCTCAGATGGAGCATAGCACTGCAGCAGCACAATTTCGAGGTGCGCTACAAGAGAGGTGGCCTTCATACAAATGCAGACGCCCTAAGTCGAGCGTTTTGACTCGTCAAAAGACGCGGAAGGTCTGTTTGATTTTTTTGTTTACCTTTACCTAGTTTATGTGTACTTTTTTTTCAATGTGTTACAGTGAGGGCGTAGAGAAATTTTTCACTGACTCCCTCGTTGTCCCGAGCTCTACAGTTTGCTTGTTTAGCTTGATTATAATGTTATCTCGATTCCAAATGGAGTTACGTATGAAAGAGTTACTGGACACTTGTCCCGATTGGTATGCACATTGTTTCCTTGAGCTTAAGTTATTAAGATAAGATGTTTGCTTTGTAAAATCGGAGGCCTGGCGATGAGAGTGGCGTGCACGCGGTGCTTGTCGCATTGTGTGTGGCTGACAAAGGTCGTTTCTTGGAGCTTGTCACCCACTTTTCACCGAAGCGGGGCGCAGAGGCCAGCTCTTGGAGCATTCCAGTTTGACCAGGCCCTTCGAGAAAGCAAGAGCCTTGCCGGAACGTCGCCGACATCGACCCGGCCGAGCTGCATGGAACAACTCGACCTCCCGATGTATCATCTGGCGGCGGGGGTGCTGTTGTGCCTCGCCCAAGTTCCACGTGGTCTTCGCGGCCTGCTGGCACCTGGCAGCTGTTGATGAGTCAACCCTGCACCGGGACGGCGACGGACGCGGACAATCTGGAAAAACCACGTCGCCGGCTCCTCTTGACACAAAAGTCGTTGGCCAAGCTTTTGTCAGCCGCCGAGAGCAACACTCCGAAGCAGCGTCGACCCAGCAGCTGTACGGGGTATTCTGCCTTGCTTGAGTCAACCTGGCTGCATCAGGGAGCGACTTTGCGCATGGGATTCCACGTCATCTCACTGTGGTGCCACGCTGGCGCGTGGGGTCTCCCTCACCAAACAGCGAACTGGGCATGTCTTGCCCCTTTCCTAGGTTCAGAGGGAGGCGGTGTTTGGCTTTCCCTCTTCGGGGACGGAGAGGAAGACGACGATCTCATTGGAGTATCCTGCGCATAAATTTTCTTTGCAAGGGATCTTGGGAAGGCGGACGATGTATAAAAACGCTAGCGCAGAGGCGCTCGCGGGGGTGATTCTCTTTTCATGTTGTACCACGCTACCATGTAAATACTGTATATAAACATTTTTTTCTCCTTCTCCGGCTTCTCTACTCGTCCTCTCCGGGGACTCGGATGGCCCGAGTCCGCACCACGCTACCCAAAGGCGCAACAAGGCATCCATCCTTGCTGCGCCACCTTTGAGAATGTAGACCACGCAAAACGCAACTCATCAGTCGAGTTTGTCTTCCGTGTACAATGAAGGGATTCAGAAAAGCTGGTTTTTCTTTTCTTTCCTTTCTCTTTACACTGATTTACACGCGAAGAAATGAGAGATTTTCGGTGCGCAGCTTAGCACGCGTGCTACATTTGGGCAACTTTTGGAGGGGCCGTATGATTATCATCATATTTGTCGGCTGCGATGGCAGCATGTAAAAAAACTTGTCCTGCCAGAGTGGTTAGAGCTTCACAGCATAATCGGGTCAGTGCTCACCGCCTTCAATTGTGTCCCCGAAAAGCAATGTTTATGTAAGTAACATTAACCGTTACACACTATTCTGAAGAGAGAAATAATTTATTCACAGGAAGCCAGAGAGGTCGGCCTGAGCTACAGCTTGCTCCTTTAGAATGTCTACAAGTACGATTGCATTTCCGATGGAGGCGGAAATGTTGTAGGCCCGTGTGCTCAGATTTGGGCGCACGTTAAAGAACCCCAGGTGGTCGAAATTTCAGGAGCCCTCCACTACGGCGTCTCTCATAATCATATGGTGGTTTTGGGACGTTAAACACCACAAATAAATCATCAAGTACGGTTGCGAAGTGCCTTTAAAGTTTTTCCTTTAGATAATTAGTCGAGAACGCACTTCGCATTCGTTAGGCGGCACATGCATCTTCAGTTGCACCAAGGTGAAATTAAAGCGGTCACGAGACTTCGAAAGAAGAGTGGTCGAAAACTTTTTGTCACAATCGCGAACGCCCGCCATACGATTGAAGAGTGACTAGGTGAGGATGGAGATGACGAGGAAAACCGAAACCTCAGCAGAATTTATTTTTCGAACACTCTCCATTTCGCTTGTGACGAAGTAAACTGCGGATTTTGTTTACGGCTTACACAACAGTTGGATAAATAGTTGATAGTCTCGTCCTTCTGATCAAGCGCCATAAATGGGGGTGCATGCGGTGTTTGTGTTTAGTTCGGCCAGCTCGGCGCTGTGTCCAGTCAACGAAGCATAGCTCGCTCTTGCGCGGTGGTTTCGTGCGTTATCCGAAGTTGTTTATTCGCTTGCCTAATGCTTGCTGGCGTGGATGATTGATGATTTGTGGGGTTTAACGTCCCATAACCACCATATGATTATGAGAGACGCCGTAGTGGAGGGCTCCGGAAATTTTGACCACCTGGGGTTCTTTAACGCGCACCCATATCTGAGCACACGGGCCTACGACATTTCCGCCTTCATCGGAAATGCAGCCGCCGCAGCCGGGATTTGAACCCGCGACCTGCGGGTCAGCAGCCGAGTACTTTAGCCACTAGAGCACCGCGGCGGGTCATGCTGGCGTGGCTAGCTCACAGAATGTGCAGATAACTGCTCCCGTGACTGCGGACTGCTTTCGCTGGCACACAGCCGCCGTGCACTGGCCTTTCGTGACGGTTAATGTACGCGGTATGATAAGCGAAGAGGCGCTACACTGTAAGGTTGCAAAAGGGATACTTCTAAGGCTGCCGCCTCGCTCCAGCAGTTATCTTCAATCGGGCAACGTGAGTTTTCGGGCTATTTTTCGATTGCGCTCGTGAACCGTTGTAGCGCAAAATTTTTTGTCTGCAAAGTATATTGGCGTATATTGAAATTTCTCTGTTTTGTTAATAAAAAAAAAGATTACTTCCCCGATCCTTCTGGTTGACCTTCCTTTTCTCTGAGTCACACACGCAAGTGAAGATGCGTAGAGGAGCAATAAAATCATGCAGTTATCAAAAGCATCGTGAAGTTCTGCAACAACAACAACAACAACAACAACAACAACAACAACAACAACAACAACAACAACTACAACAACAACAACAAAAACACTTTCGTCTCATGTAGATTGTCCCCGCGATACGTAGATGGCGACGGTGACAACTGGAGCCGCCAATTATTTTACACATGAACTTCTATAGAAGTATCGTTGTCATTACGAATTTACCTTGGTTGCACGCTTTGTAATTGGTGGGTAAACCCCCGATTTGCTGCGTAATTCACATGTTTTGACGTCTGGTGCGATTCTACGACTCTGCCACTCACTTTAAGTACATACGTTGAGGAGACTCCCGGCACTGCATGACACTCTGATAAGCGTTTTCTTGCGAAGCAGCTCTAAGTATTTGCTTGGCCCCGTGGTTATTCGCTTGCTACGCCCGAGGCTTGGGTTCAATTCGCACTCAAACCGAAGATGTTTTATTCATTCGCACCTATCTCGAGTTTTCGCTCAGAAACAACGCTGATTTTTTACCCACAACCAACAACGCCGCTGCCGCCGACACTACATTCTCTGCGAATTTAGCTCTTCATGGTTATTACGTTAAAACATGAGCACTGGTGATCCGCGATTTCTTTTACAATGCAAATTAATCAAATTTATACCATCTGATGAGAAGAGAAACAGGAGCATACCATCACTGGCGGCGCTTCACTGTGTCACGTTCCATGATCGATGGTCTACACCGACGAATTGGATCGTCTATCAGAGTACGACAGTGGGACGTTTTTTTGGCGATTATCTGCAGCGAACCAATGCAGTAGGCAAAGTTTAGGCCAGCATGAAGCAGCTGCGCTGCTGTGAAAAACCATCTTCCTTGTTTCGCGATCATCGCGACACACCTCATCGTTTTTCGTATAAGCTTAGCTTAGCCGAGTCTCTCATAAAGTTCGAATTAAACTCGCAGTTGGTGGCGGTTCGTTGACAATACATGCGGTGAATCTCAACGCATTTAAGAACCAGAGCAAAAAATAAAAATGCTCTTGAACCTAAGTAACTTTGACTACGATGGTAAAGGAATGATACCTCATCACCTTCGTACTATAGAACAGAGCGGGGCTGTATTCAAACATTACGTTGATGTGGGTGTGCGAGTATACGATCGACACTGCTAATGCATCACGCGTTTGGCTTTGCGGTTCTTTCAGTTTTCATGAAAGCGTTTCCAACGTCATGTGCACCCTAACGCACGCGATTGAGAGTAGTTAACGTTGTCGAATGGGATGCGGTGTTGAGGCGTCCTCCCCTGTATATGTGGGGACAGTTATTTTGCACTCCTTTCTGTAATTTTCTTCTAACCTGCCGACTGCCGCTCAGCTGTCACCTACGTCTAAGTGCCAGCTGTCAAACTAGACTGTAAACAGCACAAGACTCAGTAAAAAGATTGTTTTTTCTACTACAAAGCAACAAAATCCGCTATGGTTTACTTTTCCATTGACGCTTCCTAAGGTGTACTACAAACGCAGCACATTGGATACAGGTGAAGCTGTTTGCGTGAGCACCAATCGAAATTAAGCGGGATGCTGGGATTTCTGGGGGATGCTATTTCCTTGACGAATGTAATGCGTATACGACACGCGAGTGAGACACACTCGTTATCCGTCGTCTGGAGACATCCCGCTAAAAACGCGCACTGCAACAGACGTTACCATGCAGAACCTTTACCGGACGCGTTTGGCATAGCCTTCAAAATTTCCTGCACAGCGTCCATGATCAAACGCGCATCCCCGCCCCTCTTTAATCAGAGATGGAATGTGCAGACATTTAAATACGGGACCCAGAGATACGCAGTTTGACGTAAACATTAACCTTGCGTAACATTAAACGACTTCCATGCAGTGCTCATTGCACTGCGCTCCGGCCGAGATGTAGCGGTTAAACTCTCTTAAACGTGCAAAGAATATGAACTTAAAACCACAGTTAAACCAATGTGAAAACAAAATGTACAGCGTATATAGCAAGTTAAAAAAAAGAAACAGCATAACCAGCAGTTGTTGGCGCCATTTTTATGAACATGCACTACAGTAAGCGCCCTTTCCTTTTTGCTCTTTGCGTCGTTATGCTCCATTACACTGCTTCGCGGTCCGCTCTCTCCTTTTTTCTTTATTGCTTCGCATTTCTTTTTTTAATGACCACGTATATCTAGTATTAAAAGGGCGGCCACGGGGTTTTCGTCGGCGTGTCTCGTGCCATCGTACGCGGAGGCTGGCGCCAGATTAATTTCGGTCTCGGGAGGCGTTTAACGAGCCTCGAGGCATCGCTTGTTCATTGAACGCAGGCCGCTTGCCTGGCGGCCACGATTCCCTTCTTTGCTTCTTTCTTTCTTTCTTTCTTTCTTTCTTTCTTTCTTTCTTTCTTTCTTTCTTTCTTTCTTTCTTTCTTTCTTCCTTTCTTTCTTTCTTTCTTTCTTTATTTATTTATTTATCCCCTTCTTCTTTTCTTTCATCATGGAATTCCACCCCTTCCATTACTGCGATTCCGTCTTTCTCACTCAGTCTTTTTTTGTTTTATTTTTTTACTGAACCCTGCGAGCTCTTGCGCTTTGAGTTTAACCAGGAAGGATGACTTCCGAACGACTGGAAGAAGCGTTCGCTGCGACGACCGCGATGCTCCATTTAAGCAGTTCGAATTAGTTTTCTAGGAGCAAAAAAAAAAAAAGAACAATGCCGGGATGCAAAACATAGACGACTTATAAGTATTCCGCAACGTAGGCAGTCTTTTCTGTATATCTGCCGGCGCGAAACCTTCTCCCGCAACTAATGAAAAATGCACAACTCGAGCCACTGCAAGAGAAATTGCTCCGAAAGGACAACGTTCGGCGTTAGATTAAAAATGAGTATAGGTCGTCGAGTGCGCTCTTCCGTCACTCTGTCGCGGGAGTTTCGACGCGAGATCTTCGTTCATAAATGACCGTGGCGAAACGAACGATTCATCCCCATCACTCACTTTTCGCAAAGTTTTGTCACACGGGCTTTCGCACGTGTGTGCTGATTCTAGGACTAAGTTTACACGCAAGTGACATCCGAGGTGCGCCTTGAGCCTTCTTAATCCATTTGTTACTGCTATCATGATTAAATTATGGTGTATTGCGGTATGAGATGACGGGAGAACATCGATGGGCTCTAAGATAGGAATGAATGTACATATGTATACGGGAAGCGTGTACCGGGTTTCTGCTGACGGGGCATCTTTATGTGTGAGTGTTGGCTATCCTCAGTAGATCGTTCATTATTCCTCGCGTCAATAATGAAAGAGGTAGGGAGACAGGGAACATGCAGGCACATCCTAGAAGCTTTTCAAAAAAAATAATCACCAAGAAATTATGAAGAACGTCTAAGATTTTGCAAGAAAGCCTCAAAAAACAACTGTAGACAATTGAGACGTATTGGTCTAGCCCGCCCCCCTCCCCTTTTCTTTAGAATGAAAATGTCACTATAAATGTTCCAAACAACGCCGGCGGGGCAATATATATGTGACGTATGAAGCGATGGTTGGTAGAGGCCGAAAAGGAAGAAGGTGGTGTGTACAACACCACCTGTACCGGCTGCGGTGCTGTACCTAAGCACCAGCACCATCTAGAGCACGTGCTATAGTGGTGAAGTATACAAGAGAACCCTCATAATAGAGCCGTATCATCTCGCAGCGCACTTTTATTTTATCGTGATCGAGCTGTATATGCATAGAATCTGTCGACTGCTACTATCTCAATGTTCGAAGCTGCAAAAATCAGTCAACTACAACTAAGAAATCACATTGTAATCTAGCTTGATCGTGATCGCAAATGCACCTTGGGACAGCCGCATTGAAGATGTGGTGAAGTACATATGTAAGGTGTACAAGCAAGTACTATAAGACACTCTAACCGTATAGTCGGGTTTGCACAAAACACTTGCTGTTGCGTATTCAGTCTCAGTGCTACTGTAGAGAGAAACACCAAATAGTGTTCGGGACGTTGAACCCCACATGTCAATCAAACACCAAATATATGTCGGTTCAGGTAATGCCAGTGCTGACTGGCTCTTATCTGTATCCTGCTAAATGTATTTTCTTACTTCACGACTAACACGAGAGTAAAACGCTCTTTCCAACTGAATCTTGCTTTAACCATCCAAGCGAACTGCGTAGCCGACAGGAATCTTGCACATTGTAGTACATGTTACTATCATTCCGCGATTTCAAAGATGGCACCCACGTATAAATGCAGTATTCAGAGACACAAGCTTGAAGCTGTGTCTTCTGCAGTGGTGTAACAAGCTCCCGGGCCCTCCTGTAAACAATTAGTGCTTCGAAGTAGCTCGTCTCTTAATTAACCACGCACTGCTTTGGTAAGTTGCCGTTATAATTCAGTACGTAGCCTTCTTAGACATTAAGACGACGCCAAGGAGCCGCCAGAAGAAACCTCTGTCCGATTTACCCATGGAGTAATGTATTCAGTGAGTAGTACTGTATGCACTTCAGAGACAGACTGGTGTGTTTGTCCAGCGAGGATCGATCTATGCAGTCGTAGTCTGGATGCGATCTTAACGACGGATGTCGCGATTTTTCAATATGATGTGTCTTTCTAACGAAGTCTTCTGCGCGACGCTGACCTTAATGGATATATAGGACTATCTAAAATGAACCAGATCTCAATAACGTTGAGACAAAAAA
Organism: Rhipicephalus microplus; assembly: GCF_043290135.1. Classification (NCBI taxonomy): domain Eukaryota; kingdom Metazoa; phylum Arthropoda; class Arachnida; order Ixodida; family Ixodidae; genus Rhipicephalus; species Rhipicephalus microplus. The sequence continues at coordinate 216,010,350 of NC_134700.1, forward strand.
AAAAACAGATGATGACTTATGCCCATAATAGTAGGCTATTTTTCTTCTTTTTTTTTTAGGGTTCAATATTGTGACGTTCCTTACGCGCATGTCGCTATGTTTGCGCACTGTCTTCCATAGCCTTGTTTGTCTGTTCAAGTGTAGCCACTAAAAAGAACTCAGCAGGGCGAAATGTTAACGCTAGTTTTGTTAGCGGTTGGAAGCGGCTGCTTACGCCAGTTGCGTCTTTTGTGACTGCACATGGAACCACATCTGCTGCATCTTTTATAATTGCATATTTGAAAGCGAAATTCGGCTACAAGAAATCATGATTAGGAGCTAACAAATTCTTCGTTACGCAGTAAGTGGGATTGAGCTTACTTCGTCAAGATGCACTCACACACTTCCTCTCTTTATTTCACAAAATAATGTAGGTATAAAAAAATGAAGCTATAGGTACACGCACGTAATAAAATATGGCGCAATCTAATAGTATGAAATGAAGAAGAACACGTTTAAGTCGATCATTATATAGCGCCTGCTTTCGATCAAATTACAATGCTTGCCTTCATTCATCAACTGCAGCCAAAATGTCAGTGGTTTGCGAGTGGTTCGCGGCAATTAATTATTTTCCGGACCTCCCCAAGAACGATATGATGCACGTCGAACTGGGGTACCCAAATTAGCGTTGTTCCCTTGGGTTTCTCTGACGAGCGTCATAACCTAAGCTCAGGGGAGGTCCTGAGCTTGCAACTATACTGAGGGAGTCGAAGTCATGTTCTATAGAGCTTAGCGTAGCGATACTTTCCTGGTAAGCTGCCACGACTATATTTTAAACATGATACACCAGGTGTTATTGATAAATTACTAGTCATTACCCCCCTCCGTCCCGTCTATTGCTACTGCTACTACGTTGATTATTAAGCGAAGCTTCCATGAGTTACACATTTCGGTGGTGGTGGCATGGTTACGGGAAAAAATGCGAATCTTGCACTGAGCCACACACGGCTTGAAACAGTGGTGCTGAATATTTATTTTAGACTATTCCGGTTGCTTCTAGACCATTGCCAGGCTTTAGCTAGCTGATGTTAGGTTGGTTTGTTGCTTTTGAGTGCAGAAAGCTTCGAGTTAAATTACATACATGTCAGAGACATGACATGGTGTCCAAACTCTTGACACGGAAACTCGCATTGAAACTAAGTATTCGCACCTGCTGGAGATCTACGGGCAGGATGTAGTTCGCGCAGAGCTTTCATAACTTCGGGGTCTACTCATGGCCGCTGTGGACTTTCCGTTCCTTAGTACTCAGTTTTATGTACAGCTGAGTCGCTCCATACAGACATGCGGCTGTGGTGTTGATCACTCGGTAAATAGCACCAGTTTATTAAACGTCTTTTCAATTCTTCTCACTTACTCTTTACGTCTGTCTAAGAATCTTGATTAGTCTTTGCCCTCGTATTTTGACTTATTTTTTGTGAAACCTTGCTCAGCAGCGGAATTCATTCAATTTATGTAGCACACACTTGTTCATGAAGATAGTGATAGCTTTTTGTACACACCAGACTGCCAGAGTACCATCTATCTAGCCTTGTTATCCAATCGAACTTCTGCACAGATGATAAGCTCCATCTGGTGAAGCCCACTGTTGGTGAATGGAAGACGCGCCGTTCTTAAGAATGTTTCATTCAGGATATATTATGCAGACTTTGAATTTGGCATGCGCACCTTACACACAACTTCTTGCTTAGAAAAGAAGGCATACCGTATTGTGAAAAATACCAACAGCCATCAACAGTAGTACATATCCTTATCACGTGTGAATATAGTGAAAAAGAAAGTCTTCATAAAGATAAACAAACATAGAGTACCTATGCACCCGAGTGCAATTCTAGAAGATGATGCAATTATTTCTTTGCCAAGTGTCATCCATTTCCTAAAAGTCAGCCGTTTTTTTTTTTACAGAAACTTTAGAACTGCACGTAACGTACAGGTTGTGGCAAAGCACTTTTTGTTCAGTGTAGCTTAGCCTCAGTTACTCTCGCGCCATGCAAGCCGACCTAACTTACACTGTACACGCAAAGACTCTTCAGTCGGCTCAAGCGGCTTCCGTGCTGAAATCCAGCGCCGGCTTCACACACCACGTTTTCCCGATAGGGAAGTGCATCTAACCTACAATTGGTGTTAACATTATTATTATTAATATTATCATTCGGCACAACCAACATGCGCGAGCGTATATATGCTGAAGAAAAAAAAAACAACGATCAATGCGGCGCACGGAACCGAAGGGATGGTAGGATTACCGGGCGGCCGTGTACAACTATCGCAGCCTCAAATCAGGCCGAAATCGCCGGCAGCGAAATCCCCCTCCCAAGCGTCGTTGAGTGCCGAGGTTCTAAGAAAGGCCCCCTGACATTGCGGTGCTGAAGTCAGCGTGTTTCCTTAAGCGTCTGCGGCCGGTGAATCATGGTATTACCTCCGCAGGCGGTGCAAGCGGCTTGCAAGGCGCCCCTAGAGTGAATCCCTGCTAGGATTTCGGCGCATGAGCACCTGACAGCACGAAGTTCGACGTAGTAGAGTATAGTGTCGTGCGATTTTTATTCGTTAGCTGAACTAAATGTGTCGGATTAGATCACACCGTGCAGTAGTGACTGCTTTAGCACGAAAGGAGAGACATAAAGAGGATCGTGTACAGAAACATAAGGGCATCTTAATGCTAATTTGTAGAGTCTGCTTATCAACAGATGTTTGGCCACGGCGTCCCCTTTTCAGTGTCGATGATATTGATTGATTGATTTGTAGGGTTTAACATCCCAAAACCACCATATGATTATGAGAGACACCGTAGTGGAAGACTTCGGTAATTTCGAACACCTGTGGTTCTTTAACGTGCACTCAAACCTGAGCACACGGGCCTACAACAGTTTCGCCTCCATCGAAAATGCAGCCGCCGCAGTCGGGATTCGATCTCGCGACTTGCGGGTCAGCAGCCGAGTACCTTAGCCCCTATCGACCACCACGGCGGGTCGATGTCGCTGATATGAAGAAGCACCTGTGTACTTATATTTAGGTGCGCGTGGCAGTCAGTAAAAAAATCTAGAGCCCGCCTCATTCAACACCCTGCCTCATTAAGGTGTGCCTTATAATCATGCCACACTAAAGGCTCAGAAATGATTATTATATTACTTGCAGATGTACTACATTCGTCATACTGATACCCGTGTTCTCTATTCGCGTAATCATTTCGCCATTTATTATTACAACACAAAACCACGTTCCCGTGCTATGGTCTATTCGCCTCGTACGGAGTTTGCCACCACGTGGTCTGCCGCATAATTATATTTTGCTTCTGGCGAGCGAAACCCCGAAATTCACTTAAGTTATTCCTATCTTTCCTTCACCGCTGAAGAATCCAAGGAAGCAATATGATTATATTATGTCTCTGGGCTATTTTTTATGGAGGTGATGTGCACTCCGTACAAACTTCTCCTGCTTTCGCAAAAAGCTGTATAAAGGAATAAACAGCCAAACGTTCTAACGAACTCCAAATATTTCAGCAGAGTATAACTTCATTTCAGATTAACCTCTCCGACGAAAACTTTTTGGGGTGTGGTGGAACCAAGAAGAAAATATGTTTGAGGAAACACGTTATCCAACCCCTCACTCGAGCGCTCTGTTATTAGCACTACCTTGTGAAACCCACGCATAATAAAGCTAAGGAACGTGTAAGGGAGATAATTTGTGGTCTTTATTTGTCATGGAGTGGTTATAATATTGTTGCACTAATAATATTGATACTCAGCGCCTCCACCACAAATCTGTTACGACTGAGTTAAGGTTTACAGTGCTTATGTAGAGTAAAAGAAGGAGGCTCGGCAATAAGAGGCAAAGATGGAGTGCTCAGGCAACACCAGTCAACCTCGTATTCCTCTACTAAATGCCCGGCTGATTCCACAGTTCGTCTCATGCAATGGCAATATAAATCTAAAAATGCGGTAAGAAACTGTACTTGCGCTGGCAGTGTCCAATCGTACAACCTTTGCACAACCTGTGCGACGCTCCACCACTTCAGCCACGGCGGGGGGTGTTCGTCCTGTTCACTTTATCTGCTATACTTCTGCGCATGTAAGCACGGGTGTGTTAGCCAGCGCCACTCGTAGCTATGACGGCGGGCATAGTGAACACACATTTTTCCCCCGGCTAGCGTCACGTAGTACGTGATTACGAGCAGGCAGCTGCCCCATGAACGAGACCCTCGATTGATTGATTGATATGTGGGGTTTAACGTCCCAAAACCACTATATGATTATGAGAGACGCCGTAGTGGAGGGCTCCGGAAATTTCAACCACCTGGGGTTCTTTAACGTGCACCCAAATCTGAGCACACGGGCCTACAACATTTCCGCCTCCATCGGAAATGCAGCCGCCACAGCCGGGATCCGAACCCGCGCCCTGCGGGTCAGCAGCCGAGTACCTTAGCCACTAGACCACCGCGGCGGGGCGAACGAACGAGACCCTCGCTTCGAATGAACGAGCGAAAGAGAATAGATAAATGGCTCATCTCTGTGTTAGACAAAGCCTCACAAAAAACCATAGACAACGAAGCCAAGGAAGATATAGGGTACATAATTTGCAGTCTCTAAACTGTAGTGCAATAATTATGACATGAATTTAACGGAAGGAAAAGCTTGTCTGCGGCAGGTGCCCAACCTACAACTTTCGGATTACGCGCTGATGAACCCTATTAGAATTAGACGAACAGAAATACCCAATGAAGTGAACGGAAGAATGACCACCAACGTAGCTACACCGGTAGAGCACCGGACGGGTTTTCCAAAGGTTGCCAGTTCGGTCTCGGCAAGCGGTAAGTCCTTTTTTTCACCCACTGTATTTTATATCGACCTGTGTTATAATTACGACGGAACAGTTAAAGACTACACGCACCGTTCCAACTATGCCTTCGTTGGCTTCAATGGAGGCGGAAATGTTGTAGGCCCATGTGCTCAGATTTGGGTGCACGTTAAAGAACCCCAGGTGGTCGAAATTTCCGGAGCCCTCCACTACGGCGTCTCTCATAATCATATGGTGGTTTTGGGACGTTAAACCCCACATGTCATTCGTTGGCTTCATGTGGTTGTGCCTGACAGAGAAAAAAGCCTTTGATCCACCACGAATCTCGTTCTTTCTGTTTCTTGAAAAGTAATACGAAGGAAGAAACCACAACGCATCAGCTTAGAAGCCGGTACTAATAACTGTACTTCAAAGTCAAGTCTTCCGTAACTTTGGCGCCGAAATGCGTTCACGACAGGAGAACTTCAACAGTTAGGATGATGGAGTGCAAAGGAACACAGAAAAGGGAACAAAAATAGAAAAAAAGACAGCTAGCCCATGTCTTTACCCTGCTTAACTAACCTTAACGTTCCTAAAATCACGTAACATAGCAAAATAAAATGACTGTCGCGATGCAGCAGCTAACGCCGTGGTTCTCATTTTTTTAAATGGTACAGCGTATAAAAAATTATGTGATTAGGCAAACTGTTAACTTCCAAACACTTATGTTGAATTGCGCTCCCCGTGTTCTAGACGTTCTCTACTGTTCTTTTTTTTTTTCATCTTCGTTTCAAACTTTCGTTCAAAAGCTTTGCGTAGATATAGCGTCGTTGGCTAAATCTTTTCCTGTAGATCATTTTCTCCGATTAAAACTGGGCACGAATAATAGCCTGCAAGAATGATGTCAGACACGATAACGTGACTTATCAAGCGCAAAAATAAATGGAGCGAAAAACAAAACAATAATAAAATGCCGACGAAGCTGTCAGTACGTCGTGCTCGGAAAAAATGAAGATGAGTTCGAGGTTAGGGGAGGGGAAAGTCTCGGTGATCGCCGAGAAAGATAAGAGAAAGGCGGATAGAGGAAGCAGAAGCAAATGAAGAATGCGTCCGAAGAGCTTGGCAGTGGATCATCGTCGCCTGAATAAAACAGAAGAACACGTGGAGCAGAAGCGGGAGAAGAACGGGACAAGCCACGTTCTAGAAGAATAAGAAGATGGCACAATGAAGGCATGGTACTTGCGGAAAACGAAAGGAATTCCCCCAAGGCGCGAATGACGCGCCCCAGTGCACGGCCCGATCCACTCCCCGTTCCTAGGATGCCCGATTGTTGAAATATTAAAGAGGAAGAAGTAAGGATGAGAAAGATAAAAAAAGGGAAGACGAAGGTGTATTTTTGGCCTTGAGCGCCTTGTCGTACATGTCGGCACGTCGACGCGCGGGCTTTGAACGTGACGCGCTGATTTTGTCGAATAGGTGGAGAAAAGCAGCTCTAGGAGACGATGGAAGCACGGTACACGGGACGAGCGCTGACTAATATGCGCTCGTCCAGTATACAGTGTTTCCTTCACCTTCGTCTTCTTGGCGCTGTGTTTCCCCAGCTAAACTTTGGCACTGCTTCGCAAGATTTGACATGAGGTCTTCGGAGTTGAAGTACGAAGTGGAACGTCGCGCAGGGTACCACACCACTCACCCCTGGCCGATGTCGGGAACGAGAGTGTGCAGAGCAGGATCGCCAGCAGCCAGCACCAGATCAGTGACGAGATCCAGGGGTCCGGCGGCGGGCGCCGCGACGACCGGGGTTCGCGCCCCATGAATGCAAAGGGGCACCCCCGGCCTGCCGGCACACTTTCTATCCGACGCTAGCAGCAGGGCCCGCACCGCCGGCTGCGCATCGCCGTCTCCACCGCATCGACCCCTGCTGCCTCACACACAACGCACACACTACGGTCCCTTCTCTTCCCGCGCCACACTGCCAACTCCTCGATGATGCTTTCTGCTGCTCCTGCCGCGCGACCCACGGGGGCGGCCCAGACTCCTCTGGCTGCTGCGCCTCTGCTGCTGCTGCTGACACTCACGCGCACTGGCAGAAGCGACAGCGTCCGCGCCTGCCGCCGCGTGCGCCGCCATCGGCGCTCGCTCTGCCACGGACAGCGCCGGTTTCGGTTCCGGATGTACCGCTGTTGCCAGCGCGGAGCGGCACGCGTGCGTCACTCTTGGCGTATCAGGGAACAGGAGGAGCCAACACGGATCGGATGCTTCGGCTCCGCAAGGAGTGTGCACTTCGCTGCTCTTGCCGTCTGTATCTGCCCGTTTTTATATTATTACTGATAACTTTACACACCAAAACCATGATGCCCGATCGTTGAAATGTCATCATGTTATTATGAGAAACGCCGTAGAGGGGGGGGGGGGGAAGTTACGTATTTTTAATAAAATTTTACACAACGGTCGTTCGATGATTACTTGCAGTCCAGGGAATCGTGTTATGCATTTGAGCTTTCTAGAAGACATAGAGGGAAAAGTTCTGCTGTAAATGCCAATGTTACTGGCAAGCTCAGTGATGGTTCTACTTTGGTCAACTATAGTGTTCCCATCGAGAATGCTCAATGCACTCTGCTGGACATGAATAACATCTTTAAAACGTTATTCAAAGCTCGAACAGAACCTGTGCCAAGTGTAGACTTATGACTGAAAGACAGTTTCACGAGCTGCTTTGGCGTATTCTTCTATACAAACTCTATTACTAATCGCAACACAAAAAATAATATTACGTACCAGGTTCAGTATCATAACCTAGCAATGAATTTCTAACATTGTAGGATTCTCTCTATCCGTATTCGTATACATAGCTGGCATAGTGCTGGGAGTACACAATCACGCTGTAGAGCCACCTCTCGCCTCCACATTCTAAACTATTAAAATACACAAGCTTCCCATTTTACTTCCCTCTTTCTTTTTCTACATTCGTAAAGCATGAGCATAAAGTTCACTTTCTTGTTTATTCTCTGTAAGGCAATATGAACGAGCGCAATTTATGAATATTTTTATGATACGCCTTACTTTCTGAAACGATGCTCTGCAGTGGTGTCGTGCATTGGTATATGTAATGCTTACATCAAGGAATATCCGAAAGTCTGCTTAACCCAATGCCTTAATGCGTGGACCTCGGAGCAACCCATTCGCTTAACCCCGAAAGTAGGCATCCCGGCTATGATTTGTACAAATGAGGACGGTTCTGCATAGCATCAGGCCGTGGCGGGCTTGCGTGTCTGCGAATGCTCAAAGAACGCGGCTTCGATCCAGGCCTTAACTGGGATGGTGCGTTAACATACACTAAACGGTAATGTGACTACGCTCACTGACAAACAACTAGGAACTGTAATTACTAGTGATTATGAGCATTTTGTGGGCTCGTGTATGACTTACTCCAAATCAGTAGCTACCGGTAGGATGTGACCGTATCAAAGCAAAGCGACTGTAATTTCGCCTAACAAGGTTAATGCAGTCACTCGCAAGTCAGCCCTGCATAAGCTGCCTGTTGTGTTTCGGAAAGCCATTGGCAAAGGTACCGGAACCAACTGCCTACTTGCTGGTGAAGTCGATAACTCGATGCGAGAACTTGCGCGTAGATACTTATACTGTTTGATTGCATTTTTTTTTAATTTTGTGCTATTCGAGCTATTTCGATATACAGAGGCGCAAGCACTTGCCCGACCCAGTTAGCCATCCTAGCACTCTCTCGCAGATGTGGGAATAATTATGAAAACTGCATTATTAATCAGAGCAGTTTGTGCAGTTCCCTGTGCTATAGAGATCTTTCATTTCGCCCAATAACTGTAGAAGCTGCCTGTCGGCTACGATAATTTCTCTCATTAATTCTGTTTTGCGTTTGCATGAGCGATTTGTTGCTTTTCGTATTAGCCGCAACTACAAAGTACCCTAATGGGATTTTGCAGCATGTTTTCTGTACATATGCTTTAAAGGCTCTGATCATCAACGTGCCTTGTGGCATGTCTCATTCGCCTCACTGATATGTTTTTTTCTTTCTTTCGTTCACATCTCATCGCATTAAAGAGATGTCGCAGCAGAGTCGCGGCCCTTGTACCAGCGACATAATCAAGATTAATATGCAGGAAAACAGTCCATACTAACAAAAACCAGAGAACGCTTTAGGGAGAAGTTTGAACAAAATAAGCGAGAACTTCAACGCAAAGATTCCCGTCGGCGTGAATATATTAATGTAAGTTATGTTGTGCAAGAGGTTGGGTACAAGATACGGGAAGGCCTAAAAAAAGATAGAAAAAGAAAAGTGAATGGAAGAAGAAGACAAAGAATAAATTCGGTATGCATATATGTATATATTGCGTACGCGTCAAGCCGAAGATGAAGTGCGCTCACATAAGCACGGGGCACTGAACTTGAAGTAAAGTGTCCACCCTGTGTTCGAGGTTATTAAAGGTTAAATTCCAATGCGGTTACAAACTGACAAATTGTGCCACCGCTAAGACGGACCGGAATCGCACCTCACAAAAACAACGAGAAAGTATGTGTTTTTCTGTAATGGTGGTAAACAGTGCGACAGAGGCCCGATTACGGAAATGCACGGCCGAAAGTACCGTCCACACGCTTTCTTTAGTTGCACTCATTCACTCACACACTCACCCACTCACTCACTCACTCACTAGTATATCTTCATCTGGGTGACCTACTCAACTTCCACTTAGGAGTGGTGTCTTGGTAACGTCGTATAGAAGAGACAAAATAGGACGAATGTTTCAGGAAGCAGGGAACATCAGTTTATTACGCAGCCTTCACTCGCAGCTTCATGCCCCTGTGAGCTTTACGAAAGTGCGCTTCATTTTTTTTCTTTTTCCGGACTAGAAAGACAAGCTACCGTATCCACCATATCCGCGGGTTCCTCTATAAAACTCGTCGTCGGCGCCCGAGAAGTAAGATGGTCTGGGCGGGCCGTAGTTGATCCTCGTCGCGTATTGGTATCCGCGCAAGGCTTCTGGGGAGAAGTAGTGCGTCAAAAGTGCGGTTATCGGGTTAGCCATCCCCTCGTTGCCGCCGAGGGCGTCGTAGTGGGCGGACCTGGGCAGAGTGAGGTCGCGACGCTTGCGGGCCAGGTACTTCTTGACGTGGGGCACGTACCAGCCCGGAGCCTTATATCCGGGGTTCGGCTCGTACGTGGGATCGTATCGGATGGTGGCCGCGAAGCCACCGTACCTGGTGCCTTTCTTCTGCTTGCCTGTGACGAGACAAGTGGTTAAGCGGTCAACACAATACGCGAGATGCGCGAGTAAGCCGTAATATTTCATTCGTGGTGTTGCCTGAGCCTGATAATCTGAATGTTTTACGTCATGAAAAAGAATGCTGTTTTTAACGTAGAGCTCATGTATTAAAGATAAGAAAGAAGTGTCGTACGTTCAATTTGTCATGGCATATTTGTCTGTCGTGTCGAGAAAGCAGGCACTTCTATCAATATCAGGTGGTTGCCCCGCCGCGGTGGTCTAGTGGCTAAGGTACTCGGCTGCTGACCCGCAGGTCGCGGGTTCACATCCCGGCTGCGGCGGCGGCATTTCCGATGGAGGCGGAAATGTTGTAGGCCCGTGTGCTTAGATTTGGGTGCACGTTAAAGAACCCCAGGTGGTCTAAATTTCCGGAGCCCTCCACTACGGCGTCTCTCATAATCATTTGGTATTTTTGGGACGTTAAACCCCCCAAATCAATCAATCAATACCAGGTGGTTTTCAAAGACCCCCTCCCCCCTTCCCTTCTTCTTTTTTCTTGGCGAGGCCGTAGACAGCCCCATGAGCAATCCCGTATAGAATAACTATATACTCGATGATTTTCGTTAACAGTCGTGCCAGTGTGTAAAAAAGAAATAAAAAGAAAGTATTGGATGTTATATAAGGAATCCCACTGCTCTTGAAGGAACATGCACTCATGTCAAAGGGTCTTTTTGGTGGTTATTGCAAATTTTCATGAAGCGGGGCATGCCACAACTGTTATCAGTCATTTTGATTGATATGTAGGGTTTGATGTCCCTAAACCACGATATGATTATGAGAGACGCCGTAGTGAAGGGTGCCGGATATCAGTGATTTTTGAATGAGCACATAAAGAAACTGCAAAAGAGTATCTCGCTAGAACTAGTCCTGCCCCGCTCTAACTGAAGGTTACGTCGATGCGAAAGCTGCTGCGCAAAAAGTATTCCTGTACCATCATTTGCCGTGTACAATGTTTCCTGCAACACATGTGCAGGACTAACACAATGTTCAACGGCCAATTTTTTTTTGTGTGTGTGGGACCATGCAATATTCGGCCTTTTGTTTTTTTCATTAGCCCCTTCCGGAGAGGGTCATCACAGTTGAGCGTTCCTATTCTGACATCATTACACCAACCCATTGTTACACAGGGTGTGTATCGTCTCGGCATCTGGACACGCTCTTCTCTGTGGTAACGATCTTGCTAATGCGACAGCGTCAGCGCTCACAATCGGGACGCCATTAGAACGGCTTTCTAACCAAACTTTTTAGATTGGTCTAGTTGATCGAAGATCAATTTCCAACCAAGATGACGCATCAACGTAATCATCAAACTACACTGAAGCACCGCACCATCAAAAAGAAAGTCTGATGTACTTCCCCTCACTAAATCTTAGATCAAACGAAACCGAGTCTCTTGACCGAGAAGAAATCATCGCATGGTGGCAGCTACTAATTCATTCGCCTGTCTTTTCACCCTTAATCCATTACACCTATGACAGGATCTCTCATAGCGCATATACTGCCGAGCGAATCTCATGACATATCACTGCACTTGGGAATATCCACACCCGATCTATAATGCCATGACATTCATCCTGCATCCTGGAGGACCGCACTAGCCAGCTCATAGCCACAGTGGCAGCATCGGCCGATCCAGCGGACACGTGGGGTGGCGGGAGTTAATGGGGCCTTGACGTAAGTGTGGCATTCCACGGTGATCTTTTAAATATAAGTCTCTCTCTCTCTCTATCTCCACGCTATGAATGTTTTCAGTAGGTGAGAAAATACACAAGGCAGTGTCACCTTGCAGGCATCGCTTCACACAGAACGACCACATTCTTTCACTAAGAGTTCTCTCAGTGGCAATTTAGGAGCCTTAATTACGAGGCATTGCTAGGTAAGCATGCCTTTCATTTTCTAAAATATCCAGAAATGAAAGGAGACACCGTCTTATTGATTGGTTACGTGAGTTGACGGCGACTTTAAAAGCTGAGCTGTCGTAAAATTTCGAATTCAAGTAAACAAACCCCTTGTATGAGTCTTCTCGATTAAATTCGTCAGTGGTGACAAATGCTGAAAAATTCATCGTGCTGACACAGCTTGCTTCCTTGGGAAGCTGACAAATAACTTAAAACTATTGTTCCCTTTTACACTGTTCCGAAGGAGCAGGTGTGGACAACTTGTCAATTAGCTGCAGTATTGGTTTACGATTGCGCAAATTTCACTGCAATATTGAATTTTGGTGTTAGTCAAATGTTCAACAAAGTTATTGTTCTTGGCGGCCAAAAGACTGTAAAGTGTCCCAAAATACCATGAACTGCAGTCATATCTGCGTAAATTGTTTGACTATAGCAACCTCAGAGGCAAAACTTTTGCATCCGTGATGTTCCAGAAGAAAAGTGGTCAATTTTAAAGAACTTGCGTAAATATTGAGATTCCTACAAGTGCAGCAAAACCTTCGCTTAACTTCACAGGTGCCCATGATCCTCCGGAAAACGCCATTCAAAATATCAAAGCAGCCAGCGACAACTGTTCTTTGCTTCAATAAGTTGTCATCTCAATACGAATGTAAACTATGACAACATGTGTAAAGTGGTTGTATATCTTGTTTTCAGCAATTAGTGTGTTGGCATTGTTTTTAAGGAACGAGCTCTTCTCGATGTTTGGGGTAAAGATGATCGCATGGATGTAATTATGTTCGCGTGAAATTCCCATGAAGCAATCTTCTCGACGTTCCGGGAAGATATAGTACAAGAAAGCTACACGTCGCGCAAGGACAATCGGGCCCTTGTTTGAAATTGTAGCCTTCTTTGTTTACATCCACCCGTACACACTACAATGTTGGAGGACAAAGAAAAGTGCTTAATTTTCTTTTTGTACCAAAGTCAATAGAATAACACTGGTAAATCTCCCAGTTCCTGTGTTTCGCGAACGACCCCAGATTCGTTTACTTTTTTTAGCACAGCATCTCTGTCCTCGGCTTACTGCTGTTCGCTGCTATGACGCCGAGAAGTTTGCTTCATGGGGCACGGCTGGTTTTGTCAGAGCCCGTGCAGTCTGCGCGTAGTTTTGTTGTGTGTGCGTGTCTGCGTATTCGGATGCAGCAATGCAGCACATCTCTCGGTGCCGCGTTACCAGGAGGAAGACATTAAACAGAGGTGCACTTCACTTGAAAAAGTTCGTATGTTTTACTAGTTCATTGGTCCGTGCGAACAGCAGCGCGCGCTGGTATCGGCAGGCTCTTGCAGGGCCGAGCTCAGTACGCCGCGGGTGCCTCACCTTCGTAGCCCTTGACACCGGAGTACGTTGGAGGCATGTACGTGACGTACGTGTAGCTGACCGAGGACGCTGGGTAGCTGCCGGCACTGGAAATGTACGAAGAATGATCTTGGCGCTTAGTCTGGTAGCGAGAGCCGCCATAGCCGTGAGCAGGAATATAAGTGAGACCGTACCCGCTGTAGCTGTCATCGGCTGCGTAGTTGTCGGCCGGTGCGCTGTAGGCTGGTGCACTGTAGGCCGGTGCACTGTAGGCCGGTGCACTGTAGGCCGGTGCGCTGTAGGCCGGTGCGCTGTAGGCCGGTGCGCTGTAGGCCGGCGGAGCGTAGGACGGGGCGCTGTAACTGGCTGGTGCATAAGTCGGGGCACTGTAGCTAGGGGCGGCATACGATGGTGCGCTGTATGCGGGAGGAGCGTAAGAAGGAGCGCTGTAACTAGCAGGGGCATACGTAGCTGGTGCGCTGTAGCTAGGGGCTGGGGCACTGTAACTAGGAGCGGAGTATGCCGGGGCACTGTACGCTGGAGCGGAGTAAGCAGGAGCACTGTAGCTTGGTGCTGGGGCACTGTATGCGGGAGCACTGTAAGAGGGAGCGCTGTAGCTTGGTGCAGGGGCACTGTAGGCCGGCGCACTGTATGCAGGGGCACTGTAGCTAGGTGCTGGGGCGCTGTAAGCTGGAGCGGAGTATGCGGGAGCGGAATATGCGGGAGCGCTGTAGCTTGCTGCAGGGGCACTGTAAGCAGGCGCACTGTAGCTAGGTGCTGGAGCACTGTAAGCGGGAGCGGAGTAGGCGGGAGCGCTATAGCTGGGTGCTGGAGCACTGTAAGCGGGTGCGGAATATGCGGGAGCACTGTAGCTGGGCGCAGGAGCACTGTAACTGGGGGCAGAGTATGCGGGGGCGCTGTAGCTAGGAGCAGAATATGCAGGTGCGCTATAACTGGGCGCAGAATAAGCCGGAGCACTGTAGCTAGGGGCTGGAGCACTGTAAGCCGGAGCAGAGTACGCAGGTGCACTGTAACTAGGGGCAGAGTAAGAAGGTGCACTGTAACTCACAACAGCGTAAGAAGGAGCACTGTAGCTAGGAGCAGAATAGGCAGGGGCGCTATAGCTTGGTGCCGGTGCACTGTAGCTAGGAGCAGAGTATGCAGGAGCACTGTAGCTGGGTGCAGAGTAGGCGGGGGCACTGTAACTAGGGGCAGAATAAGCAGGAGCACTGTAGCTGGGTGCAGAGTAAGCGGGGGCACTATAGCTAGGTGCAGAATAAGAGGGGGCACTGTAGCTGGGTGCAGAGTAGGCGGGGGCGCTGTAGCTAGGTGCCGAATAAGCGGGGGCACTGTAGCTGGGGGCAGAGTAGGCGGGGGCACTGTAGCTGGGTGCAGAGTAGGCGGGGGCACTGTAGCTGGGTGCAGAGTAAGCAGGGGCACTGTAGCTGGGTGCAGGGTAAGCAGGGGCACTGTAGCTTGGTGCAGAGTAGGCAGGAGCACTGTAACTAGGGGCAGAGTAGGCAGGAGCGCTGTAACTAGGTGCGCTGTAACTCATGGCGGAGTAAGCAGGTGCAGAGTAAGCGGGGGCACTGTAACTAGGGGCAGAATAAGCGGGAGCACTGTAGCTGGGAGCAGAGTAGGCGGGAGCACTGTAGCTGGGTGCAGAGTAAGCAGGGGCACTGTAGCTGGGAGCAGAGTAAGCAGGGGCACTGTAGCTTGGAGCAGAGTAGGCGGGGGCGCTGTAGCTTGGAGCAGAGTAGGCGGGGGCGCTGTAACTGGGGGCCGAGTAAGCGGGGGCGCTGTAGCTAGGGGCAGAGTAAGCGGGTGCGCTGTAGCTAGGTGCGCTGTAACTCATGGCCGAGTAAGCCGGGGCACTGTAACTCGGGGCTGAGTATGACGGAGCACTGTAACTAGGAGCGGAGTACGCAGGGGCACTGTAGCTAGGAGCAGAATACGCGGGAGCACTGTAGCTAGGAGCCGGTGCGCTGTACATAGGGGCGGCATAGGCTGGGGCACTGTAGCTAGGGGCGGAATAGGCGGGAGCACTGTACATAGGTGCGGCGTATGCTGGTGCGCTATAGCTTGGTGCCGGTGCGCTGTACATAGGGGCGGAATAGGCGGGGGCAGCGTATGACGGAGCTGCATAACTTGGCATAGCGTAGCTCGGGGCGGCGTAACTTGGTGCAGCATAGCTTGGGGCCGAGTAGCTCGGCGCGGCATAATCTGGAAAATAACAAAACGTAGGCAGAGCAACAATCCTGCTTTTTTTGCTCGTGTGGTGAATATTACGTACATTTTTTCATGTTCAAATACACAGGCTTCATGCCAAATCGTAAAGGCAGCAACAATAAAATGTACTGTGAAATAGCGCGAGTAGGTTTTGGTACTTCTAATAGTAAGAGGGCATATTTTTTTTTTAATATGAAAGAAAATGTTTACTACCCACTGAATTGAGTACAGCAGTGAGAGCTAGCAATGAAATTGGTCACATTGCGCTTATTTTGGCAAAAATAAACAGTAAAAATGCACTATTTTGCAACCTGATGGCATGCAGAGTTGATTGATATATGGGGTTTAACGTCCCAAAACCACTATATGATTATGAGAGACGCCGTAGTGGAGGGCTCCGGAAATTTAGACCATGACATGCACAGTGCTGCTTGAAAACTACTGCTACAGATTAATTCGAAACATCGTGTGTAGGCTTATTAAAGCTACTGCGATGAATCAGTCAATAGGGCCTGTTAAGAATTCGTGATGAAACTGAAGGTAAACGATCGAATGAGAAGTTAACTGTACGCTAAACGTACATGAGTGCATGTGGCTTAATAGAGCTATCATTATAAGTTACGATGTGTAAGTTCATTGCACGTGGTGATGCAGTTATTTATATTTAACGAGCCGTGAGTGTAGCGCTTCGGCACGTACACTAGGTATGAATGAAGCGCAGATTATAATAAGTGTTTTCGAAATATTTTAATATACTCGATTACTTAGGGGTGCCACAGGAACGATCGAAGTTTGTGTCCTACTCGGCCTCGTCAATATGAAAGTTCGTGCGAATGGGACGGCAGGTATTTATGAGCAATCCTACGTGTTCAACAGTGCCAGAGCCGCCACTGTATCTCTGAACCAACGCAGCATGCCGAGACTACAAGTCGAATGTCCGAGCTTTCTCAGAACGCTTTATAGAAACCAGAAACATCTGTTCGAGAAGAATAGGTTTTCAGACGTGTAACGATGAGCCCGGTGGTAGACCCCGCACTCTGCATATCACAAATGGCTTTCAATTTATTTCAATTTAATGCACATGACCACTCGGTAACCTACGCCACACCCTTGAACTGTGAAAAGGATAACACAAACCAGTATTTGTTGCTCGAAGCCTAGAGGAAATCAGCACAGTTTTCTTTCCGACTTTTTGCGGGTTGCCTTATGATTCCGAACATATTTCCTTGCGGCTAGAAAGGCGTTGGTCGCGCATTCAATCTCCAAAGAATGACAAATTCTTTCGGCAACTATCAAGTCTTACTCATTTAAAAGTTATTTAACTGTGCGCATGTATAACGACAAAGACGAAATGCCAAACAGTAACCCTCACAGAAATAAATAACAGCGGCATTCACAAGCTGTGCGGTGAATCGTAATCAGCTGAAACAATAAACTGCACCGAATCATTTTTAGGGAAAAGGAGCGCTTTAAAAACCATTGTATCACTGAACTGCACTCGGACCTGATCGGGGCACACTCTCCTATTTACACCTTTATAATGCCAGTCACACCCTTTTATTTGTGTCGTTAAGCACTGAATCCCAACACTGTACAATTTCAATTTAGAGGAGATTTAAAGTGCAAGACTTCATTCTGCAATGCTGACTTTCTTATCTAAAAGATGCTTCATGTTGTGAAGTCTAGCATGTGTGAAGCATTTCTAAAGACTTTACGAGTGAAGCAGCTCTACAACGTGATTTTGTCGATGTTTTCATATCTATGCAAGCACGCTTTGACTTTTCTCTCTACTATAATATTGTATAAACTTGTTTTAAAGGGACCGTAGTGGTAATAGTGGTGTCAGTGGTAATGTTGCTACAGCTGGTCTTTGCTTCGCAGGTCTGGCCGGCAAGTGCTTCGCATGTGCGTCTCTTTCTGCGTCACATATTCCTTCTCGAAATACTCAGCCCGGCCTGTCACAAAAAATGTAAGAAGCATGCGAGACCTTTAAATCAATACTTACTCAGTGTCGAGAAAGATCACGTAATTAGAGGAGGGGTCCTTTTGAACAGTACTCCCATGTTGCACCTCAATGCTACGCGCACAATATCTCGAAGAGCTTCTGCACGCACCAAGTTCAACAGAGTGACTTTTTTTCTGCTTAAGTAATCCTTTTAACATCAAAGAGTGGCCTAACATTTCTCAACGCAGCCTAAAAACAAAAAAAAATGTGAAGTGGTAGCTTAGGATTACATTTTAGTCCTACTGTCGTTACGAAAGCTATCTGTATTGGAGAAGGTGTGCATAGTGACATCACGGTGGTATTATGAAGGTTTCTAGAAGTGAACTTTGCTCAATGGCGTCCTGTAGGAAAGGGCGGTTCTCTCGATGCGCACTAGCTAGAGTTCGAAGAGAGAACTTTGTATTCGTCTCTTCTCTCCTACATGTATGAAAAAATATAAAAGAAGTCTTCATCTTAAAAATAATCAAAGAATAATCAAACAGTTCTAGTCATCTGAAGACGCTTGTAATACACAACATGCCAGCAGTAACGTCCGTATGAGTATTCCCTCAAGTCTATCTTGTCTTATGGACACCTAAAACGTAAAATTTTTTTGGGGGCACCTGCGTAAATATCTACATCTACTCCAACTTTCTTAGTGTCTAGCACATTGTCATATCCTCGATTTTGGGATTCACACAGATTCTGTAGTGACACGAAGGAATGTATCTATGGGAGTGTGAATATCGTTTTGAAAGTAGCTGCCAGTGAATATCTATATTCACTGAAACTTACCTAATACCTAACACATTATCATACTGCGACAGTACACAGAAAAGCACAGAACTTCTGCCTATTGGGACACCAGGACATCGAGCTGAACCGATCACTGAGGACACGATTTTATCTTTTCTTTTTACTTTTCTGTTTCCACTTCTCCATTCCGCAGTGGCAGACTCATGTCAGCCAGCAATGAAACGACATTCCAGAAACTAATCCCATGCTCGAGGTATATTTTACTGTCGGAATTGTTATCAATTTCGAGATAAATATGGATCATCTAACGATAACAAGCAATATATCTACAGTAGGGCAAATACTGTCTTATATATATATATTCCCTCACCTTTTGTTAACGCCTAACACATTGACATATTCTCTATTTTGGGATTCGGACTGCTTCTGCAGTGATAAAACTGTAATAATATCAATAGGAGTGCAAATATTGTCTTTGAAAGCAGCTGCCATTGTCATATTGCCTATTTAGAGAGTGATGCAGCTTCTCTAGCGATAAGGGGAAAATCGCAAGGTGGACACAGCGGCGCGGAAGTTCTGTTCAGAAGCACGCTTTCGCTTAGAGAGACCATCGGCGGACTGTGTCCTTTAGTGCAAGGGGACATCATATGCGGCGCCTAGCC
Organism: Rhipicephalus microplus; assembly: GCF_043290135.1. Classification (NCBI taxonomy): domain Eukaryota; kingdom Metazoa; phylum Arthropoda; class Arachnida; order Ixodida; family Ixodidae; genus Rhipicephalus; species Rhipicephalus microplus. The sequence goes on from NC_134700.1 coordinate 216,029,324, forward strand.
TAGCAACGACCCTCGGTCTACCCTGGGAGAGGCCTGACCTGAACGGGCAGGCTTACCGTACGAGGGTGCGGGGTAGTAGTACTTGATCGTCTTGACCATATACGAGGAGGAGGTGTAGGCACTACCTCCGCCGTAGCCGTAGTCGCTTCGCTTTTGTGCCGTCCTGCACTCGGTCAGCTGGCGGTGGAGCGCCCTGGACTGCTCGAACGTGTACGGCAGCACGGTCACGTTGGAGTCCAGAACCAGCTCCGTCGGCTTGGTGGCGTAGACGCCCGGCACCTCCTTGAGCAGCACGTAGAACTGGTCCTCGGCTGCAAGGAGGGAAGCGGGACGAGAGTGGTTCAAGTGCCATCATGTTAGTCAATGGCGTGAGCCCGGGCTGGTAATATGCGTTTGGACTATGCATTTCCGTGTATGTATTCATTATTTTTAGGTAACATGAAAGGCCAGTAAACCAAAACAGTGTGTCGCTTAGAGAAATCGCAAGCTTGCATGAAAATACCAGCTAAGTACCTTGGATGGCCCCACAAACACGGGTACATTCCACACCCGCGCACAAATAACAGATTTCAGAATTTCTAATATGTGTTACTAGGTGTTAAAACAGTCCACGGGCCTAACACTTGTGACCCGGCTCAGTCATGACTGTCTTCACCCAACGTTTTTGTTAGTTTGTTTTCTTAATAGTATGTTCACTATCTGCGCATACGCGATTGGTCTGAAGTATTCTTTTAGTGAGGCATTCTGTACGATTGTCACGTGTTAAAACGTAACCGCGGAACAAGCTCTATATTTCGGAATTCGCGTATAGATTTAGGTCACTATAGATACCATGGCATCACTCTGTTGATTGAAATCTGTCATCAAATCTCCTTCAGAAATGACCGACATATGAAGTGTGGAAAAGACCTTTTTTTAATTGGCAATGTTACCTGATATTATGTTTAAATATTTACCCACTCCAATTTCTTTACTCTCCCGGCTCTTGCAGGAGACTAATTTTGTAACTGTATGACTCGCTAGCAGTGGTGAACTTGAAATCGTTTTACCCACGTATACATATAATTATTCCGTATATTTTCCTTGTTGGCCAGCTGTCTGCATCTTAAGGTCCAGTAAAAAAATGTATGGTGCACCTCTCTTTAAGGATATCTCAATCAATCGACCAGCTTTGGGGTGCTTGCGTTAGGTTCATTCTTATTGTTTTTTTTTCGATGCTGCGAAATCCCACTAAAGACGGCGTGATGAGCATTATTTGTGGTTTTGGGAAAGCTGCTTACCAATGTTGAACCTGAATGATCACATAGAAAGATAAATAGCAGTGACTTAACTAATATGCAGCTGACAATTCTTGCTTCTTAGCATGTTTTTTTTAAAACAACGCACATAAACCTATACCTAAGGCGCTTTCTGGTTTTCTTATGTTCGTTTTTGCTATGCTCTGTCGCGGCTTAAACGAAAAGATGACAGACAAACGTACAATGACTGCTTCCACGTTAAGTGCCGTTCAAAGAAAAGTGAATGTAGAGATTAAATTCATCCTGCGCTGTTGCCCTGTTTCACCAGGGCGCTTTGTCCACACGGAATCCACGGAGAATAGTTATACATGGTAATAAGGGCTGCAGCGCGAGCACGAAGGTGCTAGAAGAAAAGTGAAACGAAAGGCGAGGCAAGGAAAGCAAAGAGGACAACACGAGCGCTCTTTGCTTTCCTTGCCTCGCCTTTCGTTTCACGTTTGTTCTAGCACCTTCGTGCTCGCGCTGCAGCCCTTATTACCATGAATTCCAACCAACTATCCCAAATAGCCGTTCTTCTTCAATGAATAGTTATACATGTGAACTGAAGTCCGTTTTATTTTTGCCTTTCCAAAAACGCTCCCGTATTTACGCAGAAAAAAAAACAAGCATTCCTCTCATTCCCACACGTAAAGTGCAGCGCGCATAATTGATATAAAGATGGCGTAACTGAGAAGCTACCTTTTTTTACACAATTTATGTCCTCCATGACTTTACACAGTATTTTACCGCGCATTGTCGCTGAGCGTGGCAATTCTTTTCTACAGATGTAGGTTGACATACAGACTAGGCGACATTGCATTTTGATTCTTTCTTGTTTCGTTATTCATGCTATTGTTCAGTTTTAAGAAAAACGCCGCTGTCTGTGTTCTAGAGAAACACGTGATGGCTAGAAGTGTGTGCAGTGAGTAATGCCATACTTTAAGTAATTTAGGTGTACAAAAACCAACAGTGTGTTTGTTGCCAGAGAGCCCAGTTGTTTACGAATAAATAAATCAATCAATCAATCTAAGATGAGCCTGTCAATTCACCAGAAATACTCCTCCCACGTATCCTATCAGTGCAGGGCGCTACCTCCTTCTTGAACACATCCTTCAGCAACCATAGCAAGTAAGAAACAGATAGTATTAGCGACGCACCATTAAGGGCTGCTGTGCACTTGCATCCTTCCTTGAGGGACACCACGGGACTCCTGGAGACCACATCCTCAGGTCCAACGAGCACAGACATGAGCCTCAGCCGTGCGCACAGATCCCGCCGACCGGCTGCCCATGCCAAGAAAAGAAAATTCAAACAATCTCAGCCAAGCAAACAGTGAGTTCGTGTGAAATGATAAAAGTTCATGCATTATCTACAGACTTCATTTCGTAATATGCCCACCGAGGGAAGCCCACAGTTTCTTACGAACGGTCTTGTCACCTGATTGCAAGCGTGTGCAAGCGAATGTGCGCAAATGTTGTTCTTCGCTGTAATAGACTAATTAACCTAATTAGGTTGATCACTTTTTTTTATTTCATGCACCATGACAAAATTAACTAATCAACGCCCAAGAGTAGAGAGACTCGTAGGTTAGTCTTCGATCTGATACCAATATGATGTACAGAATTCCGAAGTGAAATGGTCATATATACAGGATACGATGGTTTACGAACTTTCACTACATTTAGGGCACCGTTATCATCTACGAGCTAGCTTCACGCAAGTGCTATGGTTCTGGTAAAAAAATTTTCGCGCGCACTTACTAAACATGTTTACTAACTTTTCATTTCGATTTGGCCCATTCCATTAGCATTTGAAAAACTGCAGCATGCACTAAAGGAGTGATGGCCAGCTAAATCGTCATAGCACCAGTTCAGTACCTTATACTGTTCAACTTTGTCATCTTAGTCGTTCCTCAAAATGTACGGATAGTGTTTTGTGTATTAGGGGGATATAATTAAGACGAGGCACATTAAAAGCTTCCCGAGAACGCGTAAGCCTAAGAATCAAAGAAGTTATCTGTAAGAAGATTAGACTTTGGTTGCATTAACGTTCCCGCTGAGCTCGAGCTTTCGTCCCTGAGACTTATTCTGTCTTCCTTTTTATTGACATCGTTACGTCAGCTACAGGGCATTGAATGCCTAGTCTTCAGTTCTGCTTACCTTTGTGGAATGGAGTCAACGCGCTGACACGAGCGACTGGAATGAAAGAGAGAGAGAAAAAAAAAGGTTCAGTTAATAAAGTGCTACAAACTCAAAAAAACTTTCACACACGAAACTAAGCAATGATCGGTTGACTAATACAAGCTGAGTATTTCTGGTAGCCACTATTGTCAATTGCTTCTGTTGTCAGCTTAGGGTAAGCTTTGCCTGAGGATAAAATAAGCAATTTGTAGATGATTTCTTTGTTCGTACCTGAATATAAAACTATCCCACTCGACGAACCACCTTTTAAGCAGCAATGTTGCTAGTATTCATAAAGATTTGCTCTATAGAAAAATGGTAATTATTGAAACATGATTAGAGGGGAATATTTGCTATTGCAAATATAATGAACGAATAAGAATATTCTACTTCATTCGAGGTAACACTGAGTTGACAAATGATATCCTCTCCACCTTATCGTAAATATAGAAGAAATAAAGGCTTGTTAATTCAAAGCAAAGTGGAGGCTACAACAAAACAAAAAAAAAGAAACGAAAGAAGCAGAAGAAGAAACAGTGCCCCTGGCCTTGTTTGCGTGATCGTACACTCATCTCCTTCTAGTGTTCTACTGTTCGCAAAATTTCTATTGTTCGCAAACTTTTTGTTAAGAGCATAATCCTTGAGGATCAAGAACAGATTTTTGTAATAATGAATACCAAGCTACAATTTATTTGCTCATTTCAAGAATAATGAAAAAGAAAACAAATGACTTGAAAGTAATCATGAGTTGTGCATCTAGTAATTCCTACCACACATATCACGTCTAGCTTTTGGCTGCACTGGAAACTTCGTGATATACACTGGACGGGTTCGCCCTTTCGTTTAGTAATGTCCTGTTATTTTGCAGTTACAAGGGTTGTCTTCCCGTACTGAAAACGTGCCAGGGCTCTCCTTACAGCATTTCATAATGCCCTAAGCTTTTACAAGATACTCTCACTACAAACTCCTTTCCCATTTTGCCTTTAAACGCGGTAACCTGTATTTATTTCTTGACCACGTCGGTAACGAAAGATAAATGAGTGCCTCTAGCCGGCGTTAAAATGTGTAGAAAGGGGCACAATGAAAAAAAAACACTGAAGTTACACAAGGCGTTATTGAGAACCGTATCGATGCGACAAAGCTTGGCTTCATTTTCGAACCCACGATTGAATTCCATGTACAACGACACTCTTTATAGCTACTCAATTACGCAGAACTTCCTATCAGCTTCGGCATGTAAGTGTTTCCTCGTATTATGTCATGATTTTTTCGTACTTTAGTTAGTAAAATACTACACAATTCAATGCTGTTGTTTAATATGAGTACGAACTGTAATCAGTTGATCGTTCGGAATAGTCCAGAGAGACAAGGTAGAGCTGGCGTGTGAGGGCATGGCAAAAGATGGTAGGTGGGAGGGTCTCAACGAATATCCTTCGTATAAGGACAATAGAGAGTATATTTCTTCACGGCATCGCGTGAGTAACCTACTGACGTAACGAATTGTGCCGAAAAGTCGGAACACACCAAGAGAGAATAACTCAACCATCTTTTTTTGTAATTCGAAATGTTGGTTTGCGATCCTTCATAGTCTATCAAACTTATAGGATTAGTCTTTGAAGAACATAGGCGTGGAAAATTACAAGACAAGGTGTACATGATCAAGTGAGCCGAACAAAGGGAAAGCTTGAGCCCCATTCTCAACATCTCATCGTGCAGTGCTTACCGAAGCCATACTCGCACACGTCGGACGGGACGTCCTCCGGGCAGACGGGACATGTGGTCGGCGAGAGGGTGCATTTCAGTCCGGGTGGAGTATGCCTGGTGCTGCGAGGCAAGATAAGCAAAAGCATTTTGTGCTCGTCCACTTACTGTGAGGAAGTCATGAGGCCGAATCAAGCTGGCATGTAACGACATTGAGGCTCGTTGTTTGGCGACAAGAATTAACGAGTACTCTGCACGTCCATTTTATTGTCACCAGAATTTTAGGATAATTCATACTATCTTTTTACACATACCATCATGGTGAGATGCATCATCTACAAGAAGAGGGGGGGGGGTGGCAAGAAAGGCACTTCCCACCCTCCCCGCGATTCGTACTCGTCCACGAGGGAAACAGCTCTGATGTTTAGCAGGTATAATCAGTGACCGGGCTCTTTTAAACGTGCAGCGAGTGTCGGAATGAACAAAAAATTATCAAAATTTTGATGACAATAATGACAGGTAGCTAACGTGGTTGCTTGGGTGAGTTGGTACGACATGACTCAAATAAAGAACAGCGTCATTAACGAGGAACATGAAAGGAAGGAGACAGACAGCGGCACTGTCTGTCTCCTTCTTTTCTTGTCCCTCGTTATTGGCGCTGTTTTTTATGTGAATAATGACAGGCTTGTTTTTGTGCGCGTTACTCTCGACACACAGTTTATGCGGCTGCACTATATGACGACATTTTGTCACGTGGGCATTAAAACCTAACAAGCCTATCACTTCCGTCTAATGTGGCCACTGTGACAGGGCAGGCACTTAATGCAGTCGGTCACGGAGTATTAATACTTGCTTAATTGCCGCACATTCTGAACTGCTACGCCTGTCTGGATGCTTTTAGTGTGGTTTTTGAAACTGTTCGTGAAACCTGCCGTGCAAGCTAAACCAACGTTCATTGCGATGACAATCATATCTACATTTAAGGCACATTTTTGCCATCGCCGTCAGGTTCCATATAAATGTCAAATCTCTAGTATCACCCGACACGTCGTAAGTTACATGTACGACTGAACGCGTCCGAGGGCTACCGCCAGTCATGGCTCAAGCAGATAAGAAACGCCATGCCACTCTCCGTTACACGACGTTACAAGGAGGGATGAGAATGGCTGGCTGCGTCCCTCCGGCAGGTAAGCACGCTGCATTGCACGCCCATATATTCAAATATATTGGCGTACAGTAAGACTTCATACCTTTCCCCCTCCCCCCCCCCCCCCCCATGAGTAACGCCGCAGACGCGTGCGGTTGGCATTGCCTATCATTTAGCGAAAGCATGCAAATATAAGTCAGTGCTAACGAGTGCTGGTACAAATCAAGTGAATACGGTAGCTATAGTCACGTGACTCACTGAGACACTTTGCTAGATTGCATTGCATTCAGAATTCACTCATAGTTACGGCACAATACTCTGCCCTCGTTATAAAACGTCGAAAGACGAGGCCAAGAAAGCAATTACTCAATAACTATGAAAAAAAAAACACTTGATGCAGGGCCGAATAAACAAGGAAAACGCCCAGAGTTTGGTACGATCCCAATTGCCCTAACTACTGTAGTTCAATATCTTCTCGCCCGGCCGTGGTGGTCTAGTGGCTAAGGTACTCGGTTGCTGACCTGCAGGTCGTAGATTCGAAGCCCGGCTGCGGCGGCTGCATTTCCGATGGAGGCGGAAATGTTGTAGGCCCATGTACTCAAATTTCGGTGCACGTTAAAGAACCCCAGGTGGTCGAAATTTCCGGAGCCCTCCACTACGGCGTCTCTCATAACCATATGGTGGTTTCCAGAAGTTAAACCACACATATCATCATCATCAATATCTTCTCTTGATTTGAACGTCGGGTGAACACGTGCTACAAAGGTGAAATTTCCGATTCGCGTTATTTCATCTGATCCCCTAGCATCATCAGTTTTCTTTAGCGAGGCTTAGTACCAACGCACCGCGTAGCATATTGGCTCACCGAGATATCTTTTGAGAACCCGTCGTGAATCAACTAGTTTTTAAAGACAATAGACTTTCTTGGGGACCTTCGATGCAAACATTTTGCTCTGTCTGTCTGTACATTTGTCTGTTTTTTTTACTCCTTAGGCTTCAATAATATTTCATTATATTATCAACAGCAAGGCCTGTCCTCTGAAGGGTTAAAATAGCAACCTGTAGTGATAATGCGCGCAAGGGTTGTTAATTCAAAGCGAAGTGGAGGCTACATACGAAGTGAGTCCTACGATAGACGCAAGAGATCGAAATTTTTATGATGCCTATATGTTTATCTGAAAATTTTCGTTCTATTCCTCAGTACCTCTTTTCGCCAATTTATCCCTTCTCTTAGTGACGGGTAGCAAAATGAACATGCGTCAGTTTGGCCTCCCTGCATTTGTTTGCTTCTGTTTCTCGTTTTATTAAAAATAATGCCACAGATTGTCGGTTGCACATTGACGTCGTAATGTGACTTCCCATTAGGTCATTGACGTTGTTCGTTCAAGTAATTAGCCAATACTGTGTAACCTGCTATTAATATTCAGGCCACCTGATGTAGTCTTGGGTTATCTAGGGGAAAACTACGGCTTGGTTGAAGCTGGCTTTTTTATTTGCGTTTTCTCTTTCTTGTAAGCTCCATCTTTAGGTTAAGTAGTTTGATACCTAATGTTCTCCCACAAAAAAGCTTAATTTTCGAAATACTAATGAATACATGCTTTCTGTGTGCTTTCATTGAAGAGACTGCAATTATGCGATACTCTCTATTTGTTTGCTTGTTTGTTGTTTACTTACTTAAATTCTTTTTTTTTTCAATCTCAACTGCTATGTATGCTTTCTGGAATACTTTCACGTGATGTAGGAAAGAAAGCATAATTCATAAGGCTCTTATAAAACTGCTTTAGAAAAAAATGAAGCAGGTGTAACTTATTCCACCGCAATACAGCTGAAGGTGATGTGCTAACAAATTTACGTTATGGTGAGCACATGTACGTTGGCTAGTAGAGGGTGCATTGTATTAAAACCGCAGTGTGTCTGACGGAGTCGAAGTGGTATTGAAATTTTATAATGCCCTTTAACAAGTTACCTGATCCACATCCCTCCAAATGTTTGTCCCCTTTACGAAACCTAAAATAAATGTTGCACCTATATTTTTTCCCACTCAATCAATATACACCAGGTAAGTAATCCGATTCATTCGTCGTCCATTCATTGTTGCATGCATTATACTTATGATATTCTTTAGGTAGTAGCACGTACGTAATCTCGTGACTATGCGGCAGTAGTGCTAGGATAGAAGAGTCACTCGTTCAAATCGCGTCAGGACTCTAAAAATAGACTTTTGGTAAACTTAATGTCCAGATGGTTGAGCACTAGGCTTGCGGCTACATTCTACAACTTATACCAACCCTATGACCTATGCTCGTTAGCTTGCTTCATTTCAACTGCATCGAAAATCCCCAAGATTTAAAAATATTGTTAGCCTTGCTGCTGAAATTTCACCGACATCAAGTAAATGCTATTTGACATTTACGGTGCTACAACAGCCTTACCTACTAATCTTCAAAACACCCTTGGTAGAGTTTACACAAAATAAAAAGCTGCTAGCTTTTAGGCGTTCTCACGTTTCTTGGAGCCTTCAAAACATATCACTTCTTCACTCAAATTTCCTGGGTGGGGCGTGAGTCAGCCTTTTTCGCGAGTGATGCTACCGTTCCAGGCAAAAAACGCAAGCAACATTATGAAAGTAGTATTCCATAATAAGATACATACTAGTGAAAAGATCACAGCGATTTCAAGCAACGTGCAATCAGCGGCTAAGTTTATGGTCAATAAACTTAGCTATAAAAAACCACCGCACAGGCTACCCATTAAGTTTTGTGTTTACTAAGCCACGAGCGTATGCGGACAACAAGACCATAACAGCTTTAAGTCACTTTTTAGTCATCTGCAGTCCAAGTAGTAATCGAGGGCCTGATTCCCTAGTTTTCTCTTTCTGAAATGCGTTTTTCTGTTGGTCAGTGAGCTCCATTATTGATATCCTGCATTGTGATTGGCCGAAAATTCTCTCACAAAAATGTTTAGCACAAGAAGCTTTTCCAAATATGGGCGAAAGTACCGCGCAATAGTCCTTGTGTGATCCATGCCCCACCCATCGTCAGCCTGACTACGCCCACTGCAGGGCAAAGGCCTCTTCCACGTTCCGCCAATCATTTAATCCACCATTTAACTTTGGGTGTAACGGGTATAATTCATGGAAAGTGCGGTAAAACTTGTGGGCTGTTCAACTTTCGCTGAATGCTTTCTGTTATAGTTACACTGCCGAGTAGCACAGTTTTGCTAACGGACCAAAAAATAGTGATGGGAACCTGCTTGGAAATAAGTGGGTGGTATATTGAAGCTGATTCCACCACCCGAACTGTGAATAAGTTTCGATTAGCCACTGCGTATCGAGCATAAAATGTCACTTCTTTGATACAACACTATTTCAGAAGCTAGACCTTGCTCCCACCAAACTAGGGCTAAGACTCCTGCAACCGCACGGCTAAGACGAAGGCGCTAAACGACCACGAACTCGTGGGTGGTTAACGCAGCTTCGCGACGCGGTACTCACAGGTCGGCGGCTCCGGCCAGCAGCGCGGGCAGCAGGAAGAACCCGAGGATGCACGTAAAGGACTGCATGTTTGCCGCTGCTGTGAGCAATGGGAGGGACCGCTGTCGCTTTTAGAGGCGACGAGGTCCTGCTGACCGTGGGCGCAAAAACGGCCGCAGCGGCGTAATGGGACACCGGTCCTGCGCCGTCGCTCCGCTTGATAGCGCCTCACTTCGGCGCCCGGTGTGGGCACGGGGCACCTCCGTGCCTGCACGAAGAAATCGAAAGCGGCACGTGGCTCCTCCAGGGGACCGATGAACCCCGGTTCGGAGAGGGGCGAGGCCTCAGACCGGATGCCCCATCGTTCCTGGAACACCGAAAGTCCTCGTGTCAAGGACCACGAAGAGATTGTTACCCCCGAAGCAGACGTGACGCGTGACAAAGGCGAACAGTGTGGTTCCGAGTGAAATTCAATACACGGTTGTTTATATTACACGGTGGTCTTCTGCACGTCCTTATGATTTCGTAGTGAGCGTTAACATTAGTGTTTGATGCTCATCTGCATATTTGCTTTGTTGCATAAGGGAACTTGACACTTGTTATGCTTGAATGAACAGTTTGCCCCAACTGAATAATTGTGTACCTGGAACAAATGATTCTAAGATGCACGGCTACGAGGAAGGCTATCTCCTCAATTCACACACAGGGAGGATGACAAGTGGTCCCTGCGTCATTTTTGTTATAAATGGGAAGCATTTGTTTGCGTATATCAAGCACTTCTGCTATCTATCTATCTATCTATCTATCTATCTATCTATCTATCTATCTATCTATCTATCTATCTATCTATCTATCCACTTGCGTCTGGGTGCTCCCGTGATCACCCGCTTAAGTTGGTTAGGGTCACATACCCACGGGTGGGTATGTGCCGCTGGTGTGAAGCTACGGGCCACAGGGGATTGACCCTTCATATCTACCCAGGAACAACGAGAACACACATGGATAATTTCAACGCGTGAGCATCAACAAAAAGCCGACATCGGCAGCATTGGCCCGACAAATGCAAATAATAAATGTCAGGGTTTTAGCAAGAATCGGACCATAGCATTTTGCGTAGCAATCAAGTATTCTACTACAGAGCCATGCCAGGTTTCGGAACAACCTTCCAAATAGACACAAATGTTTGTGGAACGTGAATTGTGGTTGCAGTGCTGGCCATCCAACTTTAGAAACATTACATATGTAGTCCTGTGATATAGCCGTCACATCGGGTTAACGCCAATTGTAGTCTGCTGCTATTCGCTGAAGCCGATTTAAGTAGCAGTGTCTTGGGCTACCATCCGCGCCAGTACCAGCACTTCGTATCAGCTTATCACTTCTGGTGTTGGTAATGCTCATGTCTCTGTTGGCATCGTTCTGCAAGTGTGAACAACTGGTTACATAAACGTCTGCAGCTGTTAAACATATGTCGGTGCGTGTGACATCTGTACATGTATTTAGCGCCATTTCGTAACGTGCTGCTCAATAAAAAATTACAACACGGCCATCTTCCCTCCACATGCTTCGTTTAACGTCGATTCTTAAGGTACATGGGATCTGCCAAATTTTATTTATTTCTTTGTATTTTTGTTGTTGTTGTTGTTGTTCCAAGGACAGTGGCTGCGGACGACAGTAATGTTAACTGCGTTGGAGACCATCTTAACGTAAATTTCAATATATCAAGGGTATTATACTGTCTGATAAAGGTCTACCATGCATGTCTCAAATTGTGTTTTAGAACAATCTTCTAATCCTATTGTTAACTTTGGACACAAGTCAAAGTTATTTCGATGCAGTGATTACTAGTGATAACCACGGGCCTTATGCGTGCTATAAAAAACCCAGAATGGCAGTGTAGATAATCAGCCGCGATGGCCACTTTCAGGTGGTAGCAGAAAGCATTAGCTTGTGGGATTACAGTAAGAAGCATTTATCTTAATTTGCACTCTACGCATGTTACAATACTAAGATTGCACTCATTGGAGTCGGACCAATATTACGTAAAGTGTTGCGTTGGTTACACGATAAGTGTTTTGCACTCAGTGGCTCTGCACGCAGGAACAGACAAAAGTGCTGCAATCAGTACGTAAAAAAAATGAAGCTATTTTCAGATATAGAAGCCCCATATTGTTGGTATAGTGAAAAAAAAAAAGAGGAATGAGAATAAGTGACAAAATATGACAAATATAATACGGCCACACCTCTGCCTGCGAAAACAGCAAAAAGAGCTTCGTCTTCTTAGATAGGCAGTGAAAGTAGCTTTCATGCTTCACAAACACACGCGTTCTGTATATTTTTTTAACTTATTTACCCTAAGGACCCAACGTGGAAATTACATAATGGTGAGCATAACTTTTCATGTAAAATGCAATAGAAACAAAATAAGGTTAAGAAAAGAAACAGTGAAGCAAATATGGAAATTCCTAGCAGTTCACTTCTCATCAATCGACATCAACGCAATACATATCTTTCGTTATACAAGAATTATACGCACATTGTTTGTCTTGCATATACAGGCATCGAGACAACATGGTTAGGATACACATTTTTTGTGTTAATAATAATCGCCAATACTTATAGGCTAATATGTACCCTTATAAAAACGCCCCATTTAAAGCGTTTTTAAATACTGCGTGGCCAGTTATTTCAGCTATGTTACTGGGGAGACTATTCCATTCTGAGATAGCTAGGTGTAGGTATGAGAACTGTAGTAGGTTAGTGCTTGCAAAAGGTTGCTCAAACTTAAATTTGTGATTGATACGTGGAAAAATATCTTTGGTGGGTACGATGTCCGCTTGAGAGAATGTACTTGGTTGATGAAAAAGCTGATGAAAGCTGGCTAATAGGCTTATTTTTCTCCTAGTCTGCAAGAGGGCGAGACCAAGTTCATACTTTGTTTTTGTGATGTTTTATTGCTGTGAATATTTACCAAAAATAAAACGCGCTGCCTTATTTTGCAAAAATTCCAGTTTGTTGATAAGATACATGTGGTGCAGGTTCCACATAAAAGAGGCGTACTCAATTTTTGGGCGGAGTATTGTAGTGTATGCAAGAAGTTTAGTACTACTGTCAGCCTGACGAAGCGTACGATGCAAGAAGCCAAGTGTTTCGCATGTTGCAGAAACAACAAAATCCACATGATTTTGCCAAGACAAATTAGTGCAGAGACGAATAACCTAGATGTTTAAACGATGCTATGCTTTTTAAAGCTTCGCCATTAACAATGTAAGTTCCCTCTGCAATTTGGCTGGAGGCGTTAAATCTCATAAGCTTAGTTTTAGTAGTATTTGTGCCCATTTTTCATTGTGAACACCATCTTTCAATCGTATACAAGTCATCTTGTAGCTTAGCACAGTCATCCTTACATCTTATTGGTAGGTACAAAACACAGTCATCTGCATATAGCCAGATTTGTGAATTTATCCCTTGATGAATATCATTTATGTAAGTGAGAAATAGATTTGGTCCTAAAATGTAACCCTGGGGCACACCGGAGATAACAGGTTGAAATGATGAACGAACATTGTTAATCACAACGGCCTACCGTCGGTTGTTGAAATATTCTTTGACCCAGTTTAGTACTTTTTCATCAATGTCAATCAGCCTTATTTTGTATAGTAGACGATTATGGGGCACGCATTCAGATGTTTTTGTGAAATCAATAAAAGTGGCATCGGTTGGCGTACGTTCGTGAAGGTAGAGATTAAAGTCTGTAGTTAAGTCGAAAAGCTGCGATTTGCATGATCGGCCACGTTGAAAACCATGTTGGTTGGGGAAAATAATAGAATCACTTCTAATGTACTGCATGATTTGAGACTATAAGACATGTTCAAGTAGTTTGCACACAACAGACGTTAATTATATGGACCTGTAGTTGGTTTGTTTGTTCTTGTCACCACTTTTGTATATTGGTATCACATAAGCTAATTTCCAGTCGTCTGGAATTGTGCCAGTGCTAAGAGACTAATTCACAATGCAACATGAAATATTGCAGTAATAATGCGTGGTACAAGCGTCCATTGCCAACAGGTGTCAGAATATGTGATTCTTGACATGCTTTCGCATATGCCGAAAGGGCTAGTTTTCCTAATTTGCTAAAAAATGTTCTATTGTAACATAAAATTGCTATTGTCTCTCTAGTTCTCACATTCATTTTACGCAAATAGCACTCAACCAGCAAGCCTATTTCCGAATTACACTTAAAGTAACGCTTTATAGGAAGAATGAGCTCGGAAATACGGACGCTGAAGATAGCCGTCTCAACGTAGGTGCGTATAGTCGTTGCGTATGCGATAAGCGCGACGAAAAAAAAAAGTAGACAGTTATGTCTCGTTGACGATGTGTGCCTAGAAATGCTTGACCATCGCTTAGTTTTCCGTCGTGTGCCTACACGCGCCTTCGCGAGCACACGTGCTCTTGGCAAAGAAATAAAAAGCAAGAGACCGTGTAGCGTGGCACATTTTCACCAGCATCGGCATTCGCGATTAGAGCACGCTTTCTCTCGGGTTCAACCTATGGTGCGACCTGTCGTTGTCCCCTCTTTCAGGACGGTGTGCACAGGATGTGTTCGAGGAAGTAGCCGAGTATGTTCTATTCATCAGCAATAGTCTTATCGTAGTTTTTACGAGCCGAAATTACGATGGAATCAGGAGGCACGTCGCAGAAGAAAGCTCCGGAAATTTAGACTTCCTGGGGTTCCTCTGGCTAGCACTTAAATTGTTCACAGGCCTGCTGCATTTTGCCTTCATTGAAACGTGACTGCCACCGCCGGGGTCGAAACCGTGTCTTTCGGGTCAGCAGCTGGGCACCGCAATCACAGTACCATCGTGGCAGCTTGCTGCGCAACATAAAAGTGGAAGCTAAAGTATGTAAATACGATGTGTTGTATTGTTTTTACGTTAAAACATGAATAGTGTGCCTCAGACGAGGAGGAATAAACATTTATTTAAACGCCATACTAAGATTTCTGTGGGTGGAGCCCTTATTCCAGGGTCCCACTGGCCCGAGTGGCTCGCTCGGTCTGGTCAAAGATGGCCCGCTGGCTTCCCAGGTGCTGCCGGGTGAGTCGCACCTCACACGACCTTTCAAATTCATTTCGTGTGATGAGGGGTGAGTTGCCCTCTGCTGGTCTTTGTCGGCAAGTCCAAGGGATGTGCTGGAGTGTCGGTGTGTCACCGCACCAAGGGCAGCAGTCAGCAAATTGGGCAGCCGGATTTTGCTAAGTGTGTGTAGGTTGGGATATGTGTTTGTGTGTATTCGTCTCCAATTCCTGGATTGCCAGCGGGTGAGATTACGATGGGGTGACGCCATCGTATGCCGCGCCAGTCTTTGGCTCTCAAGGATATTTCACGGCAGCGTAGGTGTGAAGTAATCCACCCGGGTTGCCTAGTCCGCGGCTCGGAATTTAGGGCTCGAGCCATGCGGTCTGCCAGTTCCTTTCCACCTACACGTTCGTGCGCTGGGCACCATGTGATGCCGTGGTCTTCTTGGAGGTTTGATCTTAGCATGCATAGGACGCTCTTGGGAAGGACGCCTTTGAGAAACAGTCGGCAAGCCTCTTCGGAATCAGTGAGAACGTGCACAGACCATCTCTTGCACTCTGTTGCACGGATGGCTAGTGCTATGGCTGCTGCTTCTGCTACGGCCGTGCTTTTCGTACGTATTGTCACCGAAGTGATCGCTTGGTTTCGGTTGTTAACGACTGCAGCAAATGCGTTTTGACTCGTTAGGTAAGAACTGGAGTCTGTATAGTAAGTGTCGGAGTCATTTCCTAGCCGTTCTAGTGCCACCGCCCTTGCTCATCTGTGGCTGGCATTAACACTGGGGTGCATGTTTTTAGGGATAGGGGCGACGTATATGTGTTCCCTGTCTTCTCTGGGTATTCTATGCTTGTCCTCAGCGCAGAACTGTGATGACAAAGGCTATTGAAGCCAATTTAGCAATAGTCTGCCTTGCATCGTCGAGTTGAGTCTCTCTCTCTCTGCGCGATCAATACGGCTGCGGTGTGTTCGTCATATGTATTATATACACCCAAGCATTCCAAACGCTCTGTGTCAGTGCAGTCTGGGAGACCCCATGCAGCTTTGTAGGCAATGTGTATGAGTGTGTTGGCCTGCTCTGCTTCCCATTTGCGTGTGAGTTGGTACAGGAGAGCATATGTAACGTGGCTAATGACAAAGACATGCACCAACCTCCTGATGTCTTCTTCCGTCATGCACTCATTACTGCAAGTGACTCGCTTTATGAGTCTTGCTACGCTCCTCGTTGTGCTTTTCAGTGTTCTTAGCGTTAACAATGTGCGGCCCGTCTCTTTTATTAGCGTTCTCAGCACCCTGAGCTCTGTAACTTGATTTATCTGGTTCCCATTTAGCTCCAGATTGAAGGTTGCGGAGCGTGACCAGCGGGTGTTCTTGGGCCGGATTCGCATGTATTCCAACTTTTCCGGCATGCATGTCACACCTGCCTTCTTGGCATATCCCTCAATTCCTTTTGTCGCCCAAAGAGTGATATCGTCGGCGTAGATGGCTACTCCAGGTGTTTTGTCTTTCTTGAACACTAGAGGTATTTTCCACATCCCTATATTCAATAATAGGAGGGACAGTTTAGAGCCCTGTGGAGTGCCTTTATTTGCTATGTGAATATTATTACCTCTTAGAGTGTCCGATTCTATGGACGCCGTTCTGTTGTTGAGAAAATTTAGAACGTAGTAGTAAATTATATACCCACAGCCTATATCTTAGGGCAGTAAATATAGTGTCATGAGATATGTTGTCGAAAGCTTTGCGCAGGTCCAACGCAAGCAGGATTCTGTTCATGCTTCCTGGTGGTGCGTTTTGAACTTCGTCGCGAAGGAGAAGGAAGACGTCTTGAGAGGAAATTCCTTCACGGAAGCTAAACATGAAACTTGGTAGGAGATTGTTGTCCTTTAAGTACCTCCCAATCCGGGTATGAATGATCTTCTCGAAAAGTTTACCCAAGCAAGAGGTTAACGACATTGGTCTAAGGTTCTGGAGCGATTTTGGTTTTCCAGGCTTTGGTATCAAAATTATTTCTGCCTCCTTTCATTCAGGTGCTATAAATCCTCCTGTCTTCCAAATAGTGTTATTAAGAAATTTGTTAGGTGCTCTAGTGTTTCTCTAGCAAAGTTTCTAATGATGGCATTCGTGATGCGATCCGGTCTGGGCGTAGTGTTCGTTTTGAAAGATTGCGCTGCAGTCTACAGTTCTGCGAGTGCTATTGCTTCATCGAGGGCAGGGTTTGCCTGACCCATATGGGGTGTTATGGTTGTCCGTGATGACCTTTCACCCGTGTACATGTCTGAAGAAAGTCCGCGTCTGAGCCTGCGTAGTCATTAGGTATAGGCCTCAGGGCTATCGTGCTTTCTCTTCGTGTGGCACCAGGAGTAAGCATATTACGAAAGATTGCCCAAGTTCCTTTCGTACTTATATTTCCCCGAAAAGAGTCGCACAAGCTCCTCCATTTAGAAGTACACAGTTCTTGTGAGTCCGAATTGGCTGCCTCCATGCTTTGTGATATGCGCTCTCTGAGTTTTCGGTTGTGACGCTGCCTCTTTCGTCTTTTTATGAGGCTGCGTCTTGCCTCCCATAGGTGGAGGAGATGGTTGTCGATGACTGGGTTTTGCGGTGTTCTTTTAAATCGTTTAGTAGCTTGATCTGCTGCCTCCCGTATAAAAGTCATCCAGTCTTTTATCGTGTTGAGGTCCTGAGTATCAGTCTGGCACTCCCTAAATTTTCTCAAATCTGTGAGACATGCAGTACCGGTCGGTTGTCTTATTCTTGCCGTTTGTATAGAGATGCTAAGGATGTAATGGCAACTTCCCAGTATTTCGTACAGGTTCGTTTAGGTTACTCCACGTTCATCATTTAAAAAAAAACATAGGTCAGTGGTGGTGTCTGTAGCCATGCTGTTTCCCCAGTCTTGTGGGAGAGTCTGGTTGCGTGACGAGGACTAGGTCATGAGTCTGCGTTGCCTTCAGCAAGTTGATTCCTTTGACCGTATCCCTTTTGTAGCCCCACTCTGTATGCCAGGCGTTGAAATCCCCAAGAAGTATCACTATGTCACCTCGTTTCGCGTGGTTTATAGCATGACAGATAATTGGCGTGAAGTCCGCCATCCAATCTCGAGGCGAGCTGTAGACATTCGCGACAATGTTTTTCGGGCGACCACTCTTAACAGGCCATATTGTTGCCATTTGGTGGGGTACGTCATACCCTGGTACAGTTTCGCTAACAACGAGATCCTTCCGAACCAAAACAGCAATCACCGTGTTGTTTGTGTTTGTGTGGTGTGTGTATCCCAATATTGAGCGTTTTGATGTTCCTGCTTCTTGCAAAGATATGAGATCAGGTGCAATTGCGGCGGCTTGCACAAACTGTGTTAGAGCAAATTCTTTGTTGTGCAGCGAGCGGCAGGTCCACTGCCATAACTCGAGATTCTCTTGGTGGCGTGCGATGGATCTAGCCATCATAATGGTTCTCGAATGTATCCTTGTCAGTCGTTGCCGACACCCTAGGACAGCGACCTTCAGGACTTGAGCTTCCCCGTTTCCTTGGTTTTTTTTTTACTCCTTTGATAGAGTCGTCGACGTATTCTTTATTATTGCCCAGCTCGGCAAACGTAAGTCGGAGTTGGGTTCCTATTTCTTGCAGCTGTCCCTCTACATTTTGCGGCTGGGAAGTAGCTGGTCGTGTTGCGCTGGCTTCCATTTGTGTCTGTTGGTTTTGTGTGTTCAGGTTGATTGTTCTATTAGCCAAAAGTTGTTGAGTGCTGCTACCCATGTCTGTAGTGCCGCAAGGCTAGATTTAAGTTGCTTATTTTCTGCTGTTAATTAAAATCTTGAAGCTTAAATTTTGCTAATATAAATCTTGAAATCATCCTTTGGAAGCGGCAGGAGCTTGACCCCCCTTCTTCATCTGATTCTTGGTCGAGTTTCCTTTGTCTGTTCTTCGGGTCTCTTCTGCCCCTCTTTCCTTTCTCTCGCTTGCTGTTTTTTCTGCCTTGAGGTAAGAACGGTGTGTCAGTCGTCCTTTGTCATCGTTCTCTCGAAGGTCCCAGAGTGCCTTGTCGTTAGGCTGTGGCCCTCTCTTTTGCTTGTCGAAGGTGTGGCGAAGTCCATGTCTGCAACCGTCGTGATACTTGAAGTGCTAGCTGCTGATGGTGGTGTTGAAGAAATGGCCTACGACTCCATTTCTCGTGCATGAAGCTGCGTAGTTGTTCACGTGGCTCCCTAGACGCTGGCGGCGTCGGAACTGCCACGCAGAGATGGTGTTTGGCGCAGCTCGTCCACCACTTGAGCTCACTCTTTTCGGAAGTCTGCGGTCCATGCGTCCGTCGGAGGTCCACTTGCTTGGTGTCCAAATGTTCCCCTGAACTTCACAAATCGTTTGTTGTCACTTGTCTGGTGGTTAGACACACTTTTCCAGCGTAAACACATGGATAATATGGAGCGCGACGTGAGCCACGTAGCACTCGTACAGACACTCGACGCGTCTCCCGCCTTAGACGACGTTTCCATGTCTCTACCCGTACTTGTGAAAGCGTCATGCCATTGTTGGTATCTTAGCTACACGAGGGTTAAATGTTTACGTCCCATCACGTGGCGTCACTGTCGGGACTTGCAATTTGTGGAGAAAAAAAAAGAAGCTGGAAGGAAAATGATCATTGTCATTTCGTACGCCTGAGCATTGTACTAGGAATGCGAGGTACAGAGTTTCGAAGGGCGATTTCCTTTGCAGATTGCGCTTCCATGTACAGAGGTCAACACAGATGTTTAGCACACCAGACCGGTGCGCTCTGAACAGCACTGACTGCATTTGCCTAGAATAAAGGGATTGAAATTGGAGCATGCATAGCTGTAAATGACAAATTCTCAAGTGCAGGCTATTTCAGTTTCCTTGCTATCGATATACACGGAGCCGAAATGGCCTGGAACGTGCTAGGGCGTGTCGTTCTTGCGTTCTATATATAAATGTTTGCTAGCCTCTGTACCAGGTGATATCATGATGACGCTCTATGAATCGCAATAAAGATACTCGCCGTGAATGTTTTCGATGTGCGTCAGCATGACTCCTTTACCTTTTTCATTACAATGATCAACAGGAAGCTATCATTATTCCCGTGCTTAGTTAAGAGCATGGCGGTGGACGTGATGCTCAACATTGAAATACAGGTCCCGTCTACCATTTGTGCATTCGAGACCTGCTGCTGCATATTTACCTGCACTGTCTTATTACGAAACTAAGAATGATTGATTCATTTATTTATTTCTATTTACCTCTTCCTGCTCCTTTCTTTTTCTCTCTGTCTCTATACTTTATCTTCCCTCTCTGTCTTTGCTTTTGTCTTCTTTTCCTATTCCTTTCTGGTGTTATTTTTTCCATTTATTTATATATCTTTTTTCTGGGTATCATTCCATTCTTTCCCTGTTTCTCTGCCAGCTGCGCCTACGTTTCGGACCAAGTAAAGTTGTTTTATACACTCCCTCGCTCTCTTCTTATTCCTTCATATCTCTTTTTTTCCCTCTCAGTCTATCGTTCTACTCGTTCTCTCAGTCATCACAGTTATGGCATCCCACACAGGCAAAATCGGCGATCTTGTTCTGGTAGTGAAGTAGAAGATGAAGGAGAAGATGAAAAGAGCGTGTACCGGTTTATGATAATAATTTTGGTTCGTGACTGACACATTTTCGCCAAGCTGAAGCAACTCCACTCTTGAAAAGGATAACGTCAACGTAAACGTTTTGTAACGAGCATGCACTCACCTTTCGCTTCGAAGCCTCCGATCAGAATGAAGGCAGGTATATTACTTAACGCTTGCCGGTTAGTAAAACCGTAGAGCTTGATTCCTAACACGTATTTAGTGTCCCTTTGAAATCTTGAAGAGAAGACATTTCTTTAAAAGGCAAGGGTGGAGCCTAAGTTACCAGCACCATGCTATCAGCATCGCAACCATCATAAACGCTGCAGCTAAGTCTTCCATAGTGCTTATTACATTTCCCTGTTTCTATAAGCCCGGAAAAGCGTGTGCGCACGAGCCATGTTTCTCACGAAGCAAACGTAAAAGGAGACGAACGTCAGCCGTAACGACGATGCAGCAAGATTGCTCTGCCGCCCCGTACTTAGAGAAAATCGTTCAGCTCAAATGCGCTTCTTCGTTTCGGCAAACATGTTGCGCCAAGGAACAACGGAGAGGTAACAACTGATGTTGTGCGCTGGAAAGCAACAGGTGCCGCAAATTAATGTCGAGCACCACGCCACCTCGTATGTACAAGAACCAGCGAGTCGTTTTGGATGAATTCATGGAACTCCACGCGTGACAGGAATTCCAGCAGGAAGAACTGGTACGTGATGTTCATAAGAGAGAAGAGCTCATATGAACTGGCAAGAAAAGAATAGAGCGCGAGAGAAAATTGTAAGGGTCTTCGTGTTTTTGCGTTTGTTCATAGTTTCCGTCTACGTAATTGCTCTATGCACTCAGCAGTTGTCGTACCATGAAAGTATATGTGGTGGCTATACAATGAGAGGCTAAGCTCCGCTGGCATTTCTTTGTCTATGAGTGGTGGTTCTGTATAACTGAGGAAAAAAAAGTTGTAACCACAGAGTGATCGCTCCCACAAAAGTTCTGGTAAGATAAACACAGCTAACTTATCTTTTCGCAATTGCAGAATTTTACAACATATTATTTGTTATTTTCTTTTCAATTGCGAAGCATTTACTCGCGTTCTGCAAGCACTTTTGGCGTCTGCCCACCTACCTTACCTTACCTTTACCTTACCTTAACCTTACCTTAACCTTAACCTTAACCTACCTACCTACCTACCTACCTACCTACCTACCTAGCCGCCCACGTTTGGATGCTCTCATGATCACCCCCTTCATTTGGGGTACACCAAACTTTGTATGGAATGGCACGATGGTTTCACGAATACGACGCCATGGTCATGACATGAATAATGCCACGATCTCTTCGCGTACGTCGTCCAACACTTTCCAAAAAACGGTGGCAGATACCCGCGGATGGGTATGTGTTAATGATATGCGGGTATGTGCCACAGGTGATACATTTTAACATGATACCGTTAAAGAGTTCGTTTCGCAAAAATTAAGGTGTTGGCGTCGTTGGTTGTGAGTGAAAAATCATCATCGTACGTGTGACCGAAAAATCTGGAACGATGCAAATGAAACAAATAAATGATAAGAAAATTCCGGAGCAGAGTTGGGACCGAACCAGGGTTGTTTGGGTCCGAGCGGGGATCGAACCCGGGTCGTTTTTGTGGCAATTGGACGTTCTACCACACGGCCATGCCACTTGCGAAACGCAGTGAAAGTATTTTTCATGCTTCACAAACACACGCGTTCTGTATACATGTTTTACAATGCAACGTCAAATATTGCAGTAATAATGTGTGGTACAAGGATCGATTGCCAACGGGTGTCAGAATATGTGATTATAATGGCTCCGTGGTTGAAATACGGTACCCCACTACAAAAAGCGCACACGCCAGTGTGCCCATTTACCACTGCGCCTATTTACTTAAGGCCACGTGTAGTGGGCGCATAGCAAATGCGAAGAGTTTCTACGCATGCACTAAGCGTTTGAAGTACGCACCACGAACAGGATGTCGTTATCGCGTTCAACTCCTAAAGGCGAAGCTTTAGGGTCCTATGGTTTTTATATCTACTGTAATGAAGACATAGCGGGGCTCGGGTACGGGCGCACGCTTGGCTAGCATGTAGAGAAGAAAGACAAAGATCATATAAAAACATATCAACAAAAATACTAACAAACAAATATTGTTATTCTTTGTTGCTTTTGATCTAGGTTATTATCTATTACTAATAAAAAACATTAGAGTAAATACACATCAGTGATCACCGAAGTTTTATTCTAAAATTTGTAACGTTTTCAATTTGTAAGTTCCTTTACTCTAATAACGATTAATACTATATAAGACCACTCAATAATTGGTCGATACCCTACAGTGGGTATGAGCCACTAGTGAAGGGCAAAGAGAACAAGAGCTGGCCCAGCGTATGGGCAGTGGCTCTGTCTCAATCGTCACACTATACCCAGGAATGGTGAAAACACATGAGTTTTTTTTTTTAACTCGAGCTTTAAGAAAAAGCTGGCATAGGCAGTGTTGACTGGAAGAATTAAAACAATGAATGTCAGTGACCCAGCAAGAATTCATCCTCAGAATTCCGCGTGAAAATCAAATATTCTACCCCAAAGCCACGCCAGGTCACCGAAATTTATTTGCAAATAGACCTTATTGTTCAAAAAACGTCCATTTTGGTTTCAATATTGCCTATCTAATTTTATAAACATTACGTAAGTGTACTCCTATGATACAGCCGTCACGTCAGGTTAACGCCAATGGTAGTTAGCCACCATCCGCTGAGATTTATTTGTATAGTATTGTTGAGGGCTACCATCCTCGAGAACCCCAGCGCCAGCACTAGCGCTTCATATCAGCTTCGGGTGTTGCTAATATTCATGTTGTTGTCGGCATCATTACGCAACTGAAAACCACTGCTAATGGAAAACATATGCGGCTGTTCAACGCATGTGTGTGCGTAGATTTGTACATATAATGAGTGCCACTTCATAACGCGTTACTCAATAAAAAAATTAACACACATTTAACCTCCCATCCGCATGCTTCACATAACATCGATTCCCACGGTACGTGGCATCTGTTGAATTTTTTTTTTCATCTTTTTAAAGTTAATAAGCATTCTGAAGTTATTATTGCAATATTACGATACGCCAATTGATCAATTTTCCAGAGTTAGTAAGTGCAATAACCATGAGAATACAAACAAACAAACAGGCATCCCACTCGTTCTTTGTTTTGAGCTAGCGCTACACAACGAGACACGCAGCCATTCTAAGAAATTACGACCACCTACTAGGCCGATGAAAGCATGGAAACTGCAGCGTAAAACATGTTGCGGTCTTCATTGACTCGTGTTCACTCTAAAAAACTATGACACAGAATTCTGATGGTGGCACATATTGTGGGATGTATTTGCGTTGACACGCACGAAGTAATGACAATATTGGGAGCGCGACAAGCGATCGACTCCTTATTCTCTTTGATATCATCATCACCTGTACATCTTCTTCATCTGTAAATATCACCAGCGTGATTTAGCTCGAGCCTGGCTGAATCAACCGGTTCCTCACAATATATTGTATAACATGTTTAAAATCGATTTCGAAATTCGCGTAGCACCATGGCACGCAGAATGCGCCTTTGGTTTTCGTGAAAACAACCAACACCTACCTGCGTCACGAGTTTGTGTTGGTTCACAGGATCCTTGTGCGCACTCTCTAAGCAGACCTGCTCGGCAGAAAGTAGAGGCAGACCTTCAAGGGAATAAAGTCCGCTTGTTCTACCTCATTCTACGAAGTGTTAAGAAGAATGTTGTGGAAGGCACTTGCGGCAATAACAGACCTTTACCATTCGGTGCACCTGTACGGAGGATGTTTTGTTCAGCACCGTTTCGTTTGCTGATCATTTGCAGATGATTGCAAAATATCACCCTGATTTATTCGATGACCGGAGCAAAGGAAGTTACAGGGAATAAGTACATGTTTTGCCTAATCCCTTCCAATGAGGTACTCGTAATTTTTTTCCTCTGTAACATGGCATTCTCAGTCCAAGCTTGGCCAATGGAGTTGCTCGAATTTTCTCTCACTTTCGATTCACTTGGACGTAACCACGGTAACAAACTCGTCGAAGGTCAGCTTTCCTTTGGCGTCTTTTCTGATCACCCGAATCATCTCGTCGACATCCTCCGAGGAAAGCTTTTGACCCAGAGTGGTCATCGCGTATCGAAGCTCAGCGCAGCTCACCAAGCCATCTCCGTTATGGTCGAACACCTTGAACACCTGGAAAGAATGATTTAGAAACGCGATATAATTATATTTTCAGGTCTCGAGCATTCAGTGACACATTCTATTTAAATGTGAATACATTTCTTAGTCGGGCTATGTCAGGCATCCGGCGTTGTCCGCGGTGGTGCCCGCGTGCTGCAGGTGTTATCTCTCTGCTTTCACTCCCTCTCGCATAGCAGCAGAGACGGGCGGTGCGTTTATCCTCACCCCTAGAAACTGGCCCCACCGCGGTGGTCTAGTGGCTAAGGTACTCGGCTGCTGACCCGCAGGGCGCGGGTTCGAATCCCGGCTACGGCGGCTGCATTTCCGATGGAGGCGGAAATGTTGTAGGCCCGTGTGCTCAGATTTGGGTGCACGTTAAAGAGCCCCAGGTGGTCTAAATTTCCGGAGCCCTCCACTACGGCGTCTCTCATAATCATATAGTGGTTTTGGGACGTTAAATCTCACATATCAATCAAATCAACCCCTAGGAACCGCAGCATGTGGTGCGAGAGAGTGAAGGAGAAGGAAGGTGCAGTGGTTTATGGTGGTCAAACAGTTAATAACCAATAAATGATTACAGAAAGGTGGTTGGGTTGTGGCATTATTGGCCTCCTCCCGTCACAGCACTAGTGGACCGCCTATTCCGCAACTCCATTAACAAGCAACGCCACCCGCGTCCGTTGAACCAGGGCCTTTGGGCTTTCAGGATCTGACAGCCGAGCAGGGCTGCCTCCCTGTCCTCTTTCGTGGAGTTGGGGTAGTGGGGGGATAGATGGATTTGACTGGCACGCCCAGACGACGTGGAAGGTGGCAACCACCTCTCCACAGAACTGGCACGTGCTATCAAAAGATAAATTGAAATGTTTTAGTACCACCAGAAACAGTGCAGTATTGGTGAACAGTTTGAAAAGGAGGCGCTCATCAGCGCGATGCAGTCCTTTACAAGGGTTTGGATAGCACCGGTACTCCTCCTTGTAGTAATTGATAATATATTTGAATAAAAGGGCTGAATTGTCTGATTGGGAGTAGGTTTCCAAAGACAGGGAGATAGCCCGGGAAGAGAGTGCGAGGTCAGCTGGTTCGTTTCCCCTGAGTCCTTGGAGACCGGGTGCCCAAACCACATTACGTGCAGTTGGATCAACGTATCGGCAGCTAGATTCCAGTAGCGCTGAGCAAGCGGGGAAGCCCACCCTAGCTCATAGTTCCGACAGGCCTCTCGCGAGTCGCTGATGATATGTTTAGAAGAGGAATTAATGAGAGCCAGAGTGATGACGATCTCCTCCGCCTAAGAAGCTCTGCTCCTAAATTACTAAAAAGTCATGATGTCTAAACAGTGAACTGCTGCAGACATTGGTTTGACTGGCAAAAACTTTTATGTTAATTCCAACCAAGAATTCATCCACTGTTATGTCATTGAAAAATATTTTATTTTTAGATGTGGCCACAAATATTCAAAGGAACGCAAGATACGGTAGGTTTGTCTGTGTTTATAAAGCATAACGTCAATCGTCATTTTTTTAACTTTTGCAATATCTTCTTGTATGAGTCCCGAAAAAGGTAACGAAAGGCAATACCAAATGATAGAAGGGGATTGAAATAGTAAAGTTATAAAGCCCTTCGTACTCGTGCATAGGTCAATGCGTTAAACCAAAAGTGTACCAGTTTTCCTAAACAAAGGGTGGCAATTCCTTCCACGTCAGTGTTGTTTTTGCTGCGCTTACTTGTAACGGTGTTCGTAAATTGCAAATACGTACCGACGTGAATCACGCTCCCTGGCATGCACAAGATGTAATGCGAATCATTACGAACATCTGGAAGCCAGTAGTAAACCATCTCCCCCTTAAGTGAAAAAAAAAAAAACATGAATGATTCTTCTTTTGTAGGAATCGATGTAATCGCGAAAAGTGAAACGTGTTTTTACAGAGTAAGTTGAGTGTTCACTGTGCCTTGTTTTGTGACTAGGGCGAAGAAATGAATGCTACATTAACAAATTCCAGTGTCACGCAAAGAACGGTACGTACCTTGAAACTTGCAGCATGCACCTCAAGTAGAAGACAAGCATGAAATGAGCGTACACAGGACGAGCGCTGACAAACTGTCGCCACTCGACTACAGTCTATTCAAATAGGTCGCAAAAGTTCGGGCCAAAGGCGGTTCAGAAGCTATTGCCAGTGACATCAGCATGGGGAATTTGAGAGCGGCTATTGAAGCGCAACTATGTGCGGAGGGAATCACTAATAGTGAAAAACCAATTTTTATTCAAAGGCGAAGCAATCATTATGTTTTACTAATGCCATTTTCCCCTCAAGCGTATCATGCAAGTGTAATGAGCAAAGAATCTGACATTTTTATTATTACGAAAAAACGCCAGTCCTGCGCGGAAGGCGCAGCACAGTCACAATGAAAACTAGAAGAACGGCCTTTCAGAGCCTTTTCTAAACACTCATTTGGCGACTACTGCAAGCACACTTGCTTGATGCTCACTGTAGCATTAATAAAAATTTTAGGCGTAGTAGGCCGGCATTGGCTATGCTAGTTTTCATAATTCTTTTAAGAAATGTGGTATCCACTAATCTACTGCGATGAATTATGTGCCAATTGTTCATGCAGTGGCTGACGATGGTGAGGAATTGTGCCTGAAGTGGGTATGCGACACTTAATAGCTGAACAAAAACAAGCTTTTGTTATAGGTTTGAGCATTGGACTACCCACTCACTACACTATTCGCATTTTGCGACGACTGGCTGTTCTTTCACTGTTTTAAAACGATTTATAAGTCGTATCAACGCGATTGCTTTCCCGACATAAAGCCTGCCTAAGTCAAGTTTGCAAACAAGTCCCAGGACCCGGCGTGGCTCAGTATACGAATTAATAGATGTAGCATAGTGCCTGTATAGCTCCCGAAATGGGAAGTATACCCACTTTCATGGCCCAAGTAAGGCCCGATTGGACCAGCTTTAGCTTACTATGTACGCGATAGCATAGTGTAGCAGCTATAAGGTTGTCCCAGTTTCCTTTTCTGATCTCTTTTTTGTAAAATGCAATATTGGGTCAAAGAAAAAAAGGAATTCCTTTTCTAGGGAACACGAAAAAATGAACTCTAACCTCTAAAGTCATGAGTCATTTAGCGCATCAGCTATAACAGAAATCAATAATATTAACTTGGAGCGTTTGAACAAAATAGGAGAATAGTGAGAGCTATTCAAGCAACGAATGAAAATGAAAGCAATAGAGACATTT
Organism: Rhipicephalus microplus; assembly: GCF_043290135.1. Taxonomy (NCBI): domain Eukaryota; kingdom Metazoa; phylum Arthropoda; class Arachnida; order Ixodida; family Ixodidae; genus Rhipicephalus; species Rhipicephalus microplus. The sequence goes on from NC_134700.1 coordinate 216,057,284, forward strand.
AGAGTTGTATTTTTTGAATCTAAAAAGAACGAGAAACAGCTTGGACGGACACTTGAGAGGCTAACAGCTCTTGAGCGTGAAAAACCTGGAGTATATACTAACTGTTTGCGGAGTATCAAACAGAGGATAGAGGTATATGGGGAGGAACGCTATCGCTGAGCGCAAGTGCGAGCCAGAGCAACATCAATGGCTTTGGATGATCGCCCAACGAAGCGAGCGCTTGGATTAGTGAAGCGTCATGCCAGACGGAACCATATAGATGCCATTGAAGTCAACAGTATCGAAGTTTCAGACAATGAGAACACAAGACGGGCGTTTTGTAAACACTATAAAGCACTCATCGCTGCCATGCCCATTGATTCAGAGGCATTTAAGCACAATTTTCTTAGCAGAATGCTAAAGTTGTCTGATGACACAAAAGCACCTTTATAGCTATCTATATCACCAAGGAAAGTAGACAGGGCTATAGATAAGATAAATCCTGGTAAATCTCCCGGGCCGGACAGCCTTTGTGCTTCGTTTTATAAGTAGTTTAAAAATGAATTATCCCAAGTACCCGCAGATGTCTTTAATCAGGCTTATAAATTTGATGACCTACCCAGGTCCTTTAGTGAAGCACTTACAGTTTTCATACCTAAGACGAAACAGTCCAAAAAGTTAAAATTAATTTCTTCGTGTAGACCTATATCACTTACTGATTGTGATTAAAAATTTTAGTGAAAGTACTAGCACGGCAACTACAGGGGGAAATTAAAGAATTGGTAGGGCCCCACCAAACATGCGGGATTATGGGACGCTCTATTGTGACCAACATACACAGGATGCGCTGTGTGCTCGAGTGTTGCGATGCCAATCAAGGAGGGGTAGCCATTCTACAGATTGATTTCGGGAAAAGTTTTGATTGTGCTTCCCACAACCTTCTGCTTGCCATTCTTGGCCATGTCGACGTTGGTTCCGTAATCAGACAGATGGGGTATCTATGGCATACCGGAATCGCACGACTCGTCTGGTAATCAACAAGACGCTAGGAGATACAATTAACATAAAGCGTTCTGTTCATCAGGGCTGACCGCCGAGTACCCTACTTCTCAGTTTATATGTAGAATCGTTGTGCTTAGCAATAACTCAAAATGGCAGCATTCATGACTTTAGGTTACAAGAATCGGAAGTTAAAATTCTGGCGTATGACGACAATGTGGCTGTTGGTTGTATCGATCAAGATGGTGTTACCACTACCATAACTGTAGTTAAAAGGTTTGGCAATGCAACTGGAAGTCTAGTAAACTGGGGAAAGTGTCTGGACTTCTGGAATGGAGAATGGTCGTCTAGACCAGACTATTTTGCTAATGTAAAGTTGGTGACCACACTTGTAAAGTACCTTGGTGTGCCATTGGAATATTATAACGATAACGAGAACTACTGGCAAGAACAAATGAGAGAAATCCAGACGAGAGCTTATAGGTCCTTTGGTAATCATGACTGTTGACTGTGCGCAATCTCTTCTTCGCCTCATAACTTTGGTATGTGATGCAAGTACTGCATTGTTCAAAGGCAAACATACAGAAGCTCCATCGCATCTTATCAGTGTTCGTGTAGACCTCGAACAGAGAGAGATGCAGTAAAACTAATCTGTTTAGAAGAGTGAAACACGGAGGGCTGACCTTACCACATCTTTTCATACGCCAAGTCGTAAATAGGTTCTTTTTTTTCGCTACACAAAGGATCCTTTCTTACGCGCATGGTAACAACTGAGACGTATGTGGGGTTAACCGGGATATGTGATTACTACGAATCACATCACCAGTGCTGTCCGCGGGTATCTTAAGGTGGTTATTCTCAGTGTACGGTTTTTATCTGTTAGATTTTTCAATGAATATTTGTTTTCAGTGACTCGCAAAAAGTTGTACAAGGAGGTGTGTGATGCTGATCTACCTGAACCCGTGTACCGTGCCATGTACACTGGAGGACAAGGGCAAGGTGTTCTTAAGCGAGTGAAGAGAGTGCAAGTGGCTCCTGCCGCAAAGTACTTCTTTTTTAAGCTTCACACGGGTACATTATCTGTCAGAAAATTTGAAGCAGACCGCGGTTTTTATTCCGCTTGGGGGACAACCTGCCTTATCTGTGAAAAACCGGGAACTATAGACCATGCTTTCTTACATTGTTGGGAAGGATAATACTCTTGGTATGTGCTTCAAAGGACAATAAAGAAGGAATTACCTTTAAATTCTTTTCGTTAAAGAACCCCAGGTGGTCGAAATTTCCGGAGCCCTCCACTACGGCGTCTCTCATAACCATATGGTGGTTTTGGGACGTTAAACCCCACAAATCAATCAATAAACCTTTAAATTCTTATGGTATAAGATTTCTGCCAATAGTTGACGAAGAAGGAATGTCTTTTAATTTGATTATGCTATGTGGCCTTCACTGTTTATGGCGGGCCCGTATGGCGGGATTTTATTGCGATCAGGATGCATGGCCTGCACGAATGTATTTCCGTGAATGTATGGCCAAGTTTGTTGAACTGCAGAAAACTCGGGAGATTGTACCTGAGTTCTGTTCGAAGGTGGAACCCTTGGCAGCACTTAGGGAATTTTAGTTTGAGTGCCTCTCATAGGTAGGACTGTCACTGTTTGTATCTGTTATGATTGTGCATGGTTTGATGTACGGGCCTATGAACAGGCAATAAAGCACAAAAAAAAGATGGCGTAGCTCAGTGGTAGAATACTGGGCTGGCACCCAGCGGACCCGGCTACGAGCCTCGCGGCGTCATTGGTCCTAGGTTTGTTTGTTTGTTTTTTTCTAATTTCGTGCGCTGTAGTTACGGACACCGCTGGCAGTGGCGGCGGACAGCAGCGGCGCTGCGCGAGACACGAGTTGTAATCTTATAACAGCTTTCGCTGTAAAATCCTTTTTCTAGCACCCTCTGTCCCACCGCTATTACTCAGTGCAGCCCTTGCACTAGATGGAAAGGCAAGCTCATAATATGCTACCGCGAGGACACCCCCCCCCCCCCCCCCACGCGCGTTTTAGTGTTCGTCACTTGCTTACGTTCCCTGCTGTGCGCGAAGTTGTGAGGCGTGTTTTATCGTTGGTTAACGTCTTCACTGCAGTTTCCAATGGGCAGCGGAACGATGCGGATTACATTTAATGGTGAGTGCTTGTGTCGGTACCTGCATGTGGAAACGATATGCAGTGCACGGATGCAGTAGCAAAAAAAAAAAAAACGTATACTTCTGTCGGCCAATGTGTTCTAGATATAAAACAAGGGCAACAGTTTTGGAATACTGTGCTTGCTGTACATTTATGCATCAGCATTCCTGCGGACAAGTTTGCTTCTTTAACACGCAGTGGCTACCATATGCATGTTATTGGTGACCGGAGCGGCAGGTGCTCTATCACACTACAATTCGCATGCCTGCATTCACAAATTGATTGATTGATTCATTCATTTATTATAATCAATTAATTAATGATTAATAATTTTTTAATTATTTATTTGGTTAGTTAGTTAAATGAAGAAGTCGCCCACCCCAGCTGAAGAGCAAACAGTCAGCTATAACATTTCCGATAGTTTAACTTTTCATATCTCTCTCACCTGTTTGAACTCTTCTTCGGTATTCGCCGCCAGCACGTCCTTCGCAATCATGGTGATGAGCTCGCTGAAGGTAATGATGGTTCTTTTTTCGGTTCCCAAGATATCCTGCGAAAAAAGTATGATAATAAGAAGAAAGAATATGATTCAATGCACCCGCGAAAGCTCTATACGCCGCTAGTAAACAGCGCTAGTGATATTGCCCGTGAATAATGGTGGTAAGTTAGGCAGATATTTTGCTAATGAAAGACCTTGCTCACCTGTAAAGTATTGCTGCAAACATTTTTTGAGGAAACTGTTATACGTTAAAAAAAAATTACACAGGCACATATTCATTCTCATTTTATTGCGCCAACAACAGCACATGGCACCGCCACTAAATTGCGATTATATCAGCATGTAAAAATCGTCCATTGAGTCAATTTGAAGCCACCTTCGTTACCTGTGAAAGGAGACTGCAAGGAATGAGAAGCTCTGGCGAACAAGGGTTTTAGCTAGTCGATCAACAAAGAAAATAAAAATCTTATTACAGTGTCATTTGAAATCTGAGCTTCGAACACCAAAATCTGTGCTGTACTGACAAAGATTTTTTTTATATATGCTGTCTAACACAGTATACACATACAATGCGCAATAGAAGTTCTAATAATAGCGATAATGTCTCGCAAACAGGACGGCCGGTGATAATTTGGACCTATCACATGAGAACCCACGAGTGCGCGTTCGTCTCGTTGCATTTCCTTTTGAATTTTCAATAGTTTCATTACATCTCATATATCAAACAATTCCTCGTCTGCCTCCTCGTGCTTCAGCAGGTCTCCGAGTTTTGGGACTTTGACATTACAGGCTCAGGCCTAGCCAGGCTGAATAAACAACTTTAAAAATGCGCCGCAAGTGCCGTGTCTTTCACAACGCTGAAAGTTTCTCTCATGCATTCAAGTCAGGAAGTTGAGACGATTGGCGAGTTTCACAAAGCTGAAATCATGTGGCTGCTACCATTTCACGCATATAGCATCAAGCAGTGAGACCTCTGTATCATCGCTGGCGGCGCTGTTGATCGGAAACAGTAGCACACAGAATTTCTCAGACCCACGTTTGCCGTCACATACCTCTACACAATACCAACAAATTACTCTCGAATTTGCTGCTGAATACACAGTCACTATTTTCACACTCAGTCTGCTTCTCTCTATGACTTCACAATCAGCCGCTGTAAGATAACTTTCCATAAGTTTTCTCGTGCATCTTTAAATGTTAAAAGAGTTAAACGTTAAAACAGTTAAATGTTAAAAGAGTTAAATTAGCCAAGATGCAGGGTGCCAACTAGCCTCCGTAGGGTAAATTTTTACTTGTAAGTTTTCTACTCCATCTTTCCATACCCACGGATGAAGGCAGCGTTAAATTACCAAAATAGCCGGGTACCATTCCAGTGCTTTGTTCGGGACGGCTGAGTGCTCTTCTACAGTTGAGTACAAAGTACTCGAAATCGTTAAACATTTTTTTTCTAAACACACGAACTTGGTGATCTCCATAGCGATGTTACATAGGAGCCACGGAACAAACTATCTACACACCTGAAGGTTCGACTCCGTGAGCTTGTACCCCAGGCTGCTCATCACAGCTCCCAGCTTGGAGACAGGAATCGCACCATTGCCTTCGGTGTCGTAGCTTTCAAACACCTTTTTTATTTCAGCCACCCGGTCCTCGCTTAGGTTTGCGTTCAGCTCAGAAACGGGGCATGGCTCTGCCTTCTCCGCTTGGGCCTGTCCTTTGGAGCCGTCATTTTCGGGGTCGTCTGCTTCGCTCCCACTCATCTTAGCGTTCAGCTTGTCGGTATCGAGCGCGGCTTGCTTCGCCAACGAGCAGGTCCTGAGGGAGCCGAGAAGGTTCAGCCTCTCGACTACGGCAAGCGCCGCCGTCTTCGACACGTCGTGCACGACATCGGCCACTTGCTCCGCGCTGAGGGTCGCGGTCAGCTTGTGTGCCACGGCCAAAGTGTCTTTCGTCGCCTCGCTCTTCTCGACGTCCGCCAGGTGCTCGGCGCTCAGCGTCTTGTTCGCCTTACCCGCTTTCGTAGCATCGAGGTTGGACGACGATCCCTTGCCCAGTTTCGCGTCCGGAGCCACAGCAGAGAAGTCGCTCAGGCCGGCCGCCCATTCCCCGCTCAAGCTCACTGTAAGCTGTCCCGCCGACCCAGGTGCCTCCGTTCCCGCTTTCACGATCGTGGGGGAAAGCCTTTCATGGGACGTGGCTGCCATTTTTTCCAGGTCCTGAAGGCGTTTGCGACGGCGGCGAGAATGACTACACCGATGGCCACTGCGACGATTCAACGTGGCCCGTGCACGCTGCGACGAAAGCGCGTGGCGCACGTGACCCCGCCCAAAATATGCAAAGAAAGAAGAAGTGCCAGCTATACCATTTAAAAGTCTAAACGTCGCAATAATGGCCAATCTCCAAAAGTGAATACGTGTCATATATTGTGGGAAAACAAACAAACCTCTTGCATAGACAATACAAAAAATATGGGAGAAATTCCCCTTCTACTCTGGCATTCCCCCTCTATTGGGTGTGCGCCATGTGCGTAGGTCTACAAGAACAACGACGACGACTTTAAAGATATTATTATGGTGCAGTGATTTTGATGCGGTTTACGAACATGTTTTTTTTTTTTTGCCCCTAGGGGCGCCTTTTTAACGTGCATATTATGAGGAGCCACTTTAACCAACCAGGCTTGAGCTAAATAAGATCGATGATATGTATGTACAGATGGCAAAGATGTACAAACTAGGACGATATGTAAGGAGAATGAAGAGTCATTCACTTGTCACTCTCCTAATATTGTAGTACTATTAGGGCTCTTGGTCCTTCGCTCGGCACCTGGTTGAGCCTTGTGCTGCGGGATTGCAGTTTCCGTGTGCACCCGGCATTCCTTCGACGTGGCTTTAAGGCGCCCACGTCGATACCATAATTCTGAAGCTTTCTGAGTGCTGCGCCCTTCTTGGCGAACCAAAGGCAGTTCGACATCTATCTATCTATCTATCTATCTATCTATCTATCTATCTATCTATCTATCTATCTATCTGTCATGATATTACATGCACTCGTGACATAGATGTATGGCATGCCATGGCACCGATTGATTGATTGATTGATTGATTGATTGATTGATTGATTGATTGATTGATTGATTGATTGATTGATTGATTGATTGGTTGGTTGGTTGATTGAAACAACTTCATCGAGGTCCTGTGGTACGTGTCCCAGTGGTTATGCCGGGCATAAATGGCATGAAGCTGTTTGGCTCACTTTGGCTGCGACATTAGCAGATGCATCATCATACGTAGCATGACATACGTGCCATGACGCGCACCTTACTCGCTCGGACAGTGCCAACACTGGTGGCCAAACTCTCGCCTGGCGTAGCCTAATGTCTCACTGTGTCAGTGAAGTGTTCGATCGCGCGGGCTTTCGTTTTCTGTCCACTAGTTTTGGCGAATGTTCTCCAGCGCTAACTAACTTTCGCGCAGCTTCAAGATATACTGCTGGCTTCGTTTGCTATTATTGTTACTTCTATTATCATATCCTATACATTCTGTGGCATGATGGTATCTTACATCTCAGTAATATTGTGTCAATCAAAGAAAATGAGCCCTTAAATGTACACTTCTTTCCTTCATGTAATGTGGCGACCAACTCTTGGTCAACATCGGCGGATCTTTACTTGCTGTCCGCAAAGGTCGGCACATGTTACCAAACGCGATGTTTGGCTATACTGTCAAGGGATTCCGACTATCGGTTCTTTTAACAGTGCAATGATTGATACAATTATACTATACATCCACCTCACTCTTATAGTTGAGCTGGTCCAGCGTTGCTCGACGCCACCAGAAAACACCAACAAACGGTCGCTACAACAGGCTCGTAAGCCCGCAGCATCGTTAATATACGTTAATGAGTTCGGATTGACATGCACATTTCTGAGCGACTCGAAGGCGAAAGCCATCTTCTATTTCTCAGTCAATGTAGTTAAAGCCTTTAGGTGTGCTGGTGTGCTGACCTGACCCACCACTGCACCTAATGTGTTTTGCACCACTTCTATGACCAGAAGCGCCCCACCTTTTTTTTTTTTTTGCTTTGCCTCTGTGACTAGACTCCCTTGACCAAGATATGATGTCATGTGATGGCATCGTCATGTGACGTTATGCCATTTTTTATATATGTGACGTAATATTATTCTCCTATGGTGATTCACAACGTGATTCATCTCGTGATTTTAGTGTAATTTGTCCCTGACGCCATTATGTGTCGAACAAGTACATTAGGGAGAACTCGGGTGCTAGTGGCTATGGGAGCTGCAATGCATGGCGCTTCAAACCACGCAAGCACGAAGATTACGCAAATCCATGTACTACAGATCAATCCCACGATGGCTCAGCCGTCGCAGTCCTCTAGTTCTCTCTAGGTAATCACAGCGAAAGCTGTTATAAGATCACAAATCCGGTCACGCGCAGCACCGTAGTTGTCCGCCGCTGCCACCGGTTCGTTGGCCTCCCCGTTTATAAAGGCCCTAAAAATGACCTCAAAGTTAGATATGTTGGGAGATTTTGTTAAACATAAATAATAAAAATTCGCACGTGCGAGTCAACTAAAAGCGAACTGTGAGTGCGTCTAATCGCAGTACTCAGCCTTTATTGCCAATTACCAGCGATTGGCATGTCTAGTAGGAAACACCGGTCCATCACTGCGTGCTTTGCGCCTCCCCAGGTTTCTCTGCTACGCAACACGCCGATGAGCGCCAGCGTCAACGCCACTGCCAGTGTCAGTGTTAGGGCCACACAAGCTCGCTATAAAGTATACACCATCTCCAGCTCAAATGAACGATTTCCCCGCTGCCTCCCATCTACACATGGTTCCCGGGAGGAATAAACTTTATTATAAGAAACCAACAGGTGTAGGTGGCCGGGCCTAAGCCTCCCATGAGGGGACGTCCAGGGCTTGCCTCGACGCCACCTCACGGGTGTGCTGGATCGCCCAGGTTTGGTCGTAAAGAGCGGGGCTGCACAGAGCCTCATGGAGCTTCGACGAAATGGTCGTGGCGTTGGTGTGTCTTCACTGTGCCGGGCACTCCAACAGCATGTGCGGAAGCGTAGCCGGGTGAGTGTCACAGCACCAGCAGTGGGAGATTGTGTACACGTCCGGGAATATGAGGTGAAAGCCTTTAGAGCGAGATGGCGTGATTTTTCACTGTACCTTCTTCATTATTATACCCTTTTTGGGAACGACGCTTTCTGGTGAGGTGAAGATGAAGTAAAAGCACGGGTTTTCTCATTGACCTATTGACCGTTTAGCCAATAGGTGAATTGAAAAAAAAATTAAGGCCATATGATCCATCCGGCTTTTGGCCATCCTCCTGAGTAGGTAGCTGTGATTCGCCTCAAGATCAACACCATCACCGTTATCATCACCGTCATCGGTAAACATACTGACGGGTCAACTGATTCGCAAACACTCGGACTCGGGCTGACTTGTGAGTATGAGCCTGAACTCATACTGCCAGTATTTTGCTCAACCGGCCTCCCTAAGACGCATGAGTCGGTCTGAGTCTGAGTGAGACCGGTTAAGCAGAATACTGACGACTTTGAGCCAGAGTTTGCCTGTTTTAGCGGAGCTTTGTTCAGTCTAAGTTCATGTGAGTTCGGCCGAACTGAATATTGGCGATATTGAGATGCACTGCAGACCAAATATCCAATGAGGTTAGGCACAAGTGAGTTCCGATTAATGGAACTTTGGCTAGTATCATTATTCGTCCTGATATCAGTATTAGTAAGCACGTATGAAAAAAAACGTATTTTTTAAAAATAAGTCTAAAGATGTTCATTTATTTCGCCGACCTCTGAAGAATAGTGGGGAAGTTGGCCGCGAAGGGAAGCACGTTTCTTCCTTTTACAATAAAGTTTTTGCTCCCTCGCTGGTAGCGACCGTATCTCTGGCCTGTTACAAATCACTGAAGTAAATTATAGTAAACAGAGAGATAAGTTTGAAAGGAAGGCGAGTGATGAATAATATTACGCTGTCTTTAATATTTGGTTTCAAACAAATGCATTATTCTCGGGTTTAAAGTGGAGGCAATGAGTTGATTAGCTTATATTTGATAATGTCGGCTACGTCCTGGTTAACGAACACATATTTGTGGAATGTTCTTTTGTTTGGAACAAAACCAAAACACGACAGGAAAGAAAGTCACATGTGCATTAGAAGCCCGCAGGCACCGAGGCTAGGCAAATCCATGTTACGTATCCGTCATTCCTATGTTGGCTGCACAATCGCAGTACCTGAGTTCCCTCCAGTTAATTTTTGAAAACTATGTCGGACGCTGACGATCGAATGTCGCGTTTGATGAGGCATCTAGTACTCTCACCTTAATTAAATGAAGCTGTCGGTTGAGATGCTGTCAATTTATTTCCACTTGTGCCACTCATAGCCCTCGCTCACAGCTCTAAAAAGGATTCACTCGCCATGACTCAGTAGTAGTGGCATGCACGGTGACGTCATGCACACACTGGAAAGCGTGTACTGAACACTCGTCCAACGGGAAGCGACGGGCTAGTGCATCCGGCTCTGTCCCATGTACGGATAGGCAAGAGAAGCACCGTATAATATTAATATTGTGGTTTAACGTTCCAAAACAACGATGAGATTATGAGGGCCAGTTAGCTTTGGGCGCTTAAGATACTACACTACAGCTACCGGGACATAAAAAGTTAGAGAGGGCACACGCTACGAAGTGTGTGTAAGTGATTCTTAAAAGTGAGAAAAGAAGATAAAAGTGAGCTCCATGACTGTCTGCATCACAGTGAGACACCTCAACGGTGGCTCACGAGAAATGGCGGTAAGGAGGGATTAAAAGAGACAGGGAGGAATTAAAGGGATGGTATAGAGTTGAGGACGCCCCCATACAGATGCAAAGAGAAGATAAGTTGTACGCATATGTACACGATAAGCGCACCTCTGATGTCCTTTTTAACAACGTGTATCCTCTCTAACTATTCATTATCAGGAATATTGTAGTGGACAACGCTGAATATTTTTACCAAATGGGGTTTTTAAACGCACCTATACATAAAAGCACAGAGTTCTTGGGGTGGGGGGGGGTTGAAAAAATGTGGGTAACAATTTAGAGTACAGGGTACTCTACTATGGGAGAGTTTAAAGCCGTCCCGCGCCAAGTCCAATAGATTTTGCCCCTTGGAGCATGGTCACTGCCGACAGGATTGGATCCAACGACTTTAGGTCTGCACTCTGGACCACCATAACCACTCGACCACTGAGGTGAGTTGGACGCACTGGATTGCATATCCCATGTATGTTTGAGTGCCAATAAAGTGCCGACGCTATATATCAACCAGTCCTTTGTCAACTTTTATATGAGTGGAAACTCCAACATTGCTATTTCCATACGTGAACCATGTTCTTCCTTGCCTAAACTGTCATGCACTTAAGAGTTCATTACATGCACTTGCTACTTTACGAATTTTTTTTCGTACTTTCCCTCATGCGGCTGTATTCTACTTATTTGTGGTAGCTAAATTCAATTTACCCGTGGTCAGAAAACGAAGTGTTTTATTGAGTGCCGCATGCTGGCCATTCAGTTGGAGGTGACCATGTTGACGAACTCCTCGTAGTTGATGCGGCCGTCACCGTCCTGGTCCGCTTCGCGAATCATCTCGTCCACTTCCTCGTGGGTCAGCTTCTCGCCCATTGTGGTCATCACGTGGCGCAGCTCGGCGGCGCTTACGAAGCCATCGCCGTTGCGGTCGAACACCTTGAAGGCCTCGCGGATCTCCTCGTCGACGTCATTCGAGCGGACTTCCTCTTTCGCCATGATGGTCAGAAACTCTGGAAAGTCGATCGTCTCCCGCGAGCCCACTATCTCCTGTAACACGTGCATCACCAAGTAATGTGGCAATTTGGGCTAACTTGTGTTGCGCTTCAACATTGTTGGGCGTAGTTAGCACTTCACCAACATTATTAAGCAGTTAATAACGTCCGTCACGCCAGGATAGCGCACTGGGCACAATCTGTCTCGTGATACACTGTGGTGGTTTCGGGTTTCAAATCACTCTCTTAAGAAATAGCAGGATAAGGAAGTTTTAAGCATTCGTTTTCTTGTTGGACACAACTTTCATGAACGTCTGAAGACAATAAAACCAGGGAAGATATAGGGGACGTTGTGTGTAGGCCCAGAGTTGTACTAATTACGGTACAAATGGGCAGCAAATGGACGAAAAAACAACAGAATCGTTCCTTTGTGTTTCTTCGTGCTCTTAAATCACAGTTATACCACGAAAAAACAACTTGCGCACTCGCAGGGACCGGAACAGCAATTTTGGTATAACGCACTCGACGCTCTAAACCAAATCAACTATGGCGGCTGTTATCCTACCGTTCGTCTTATTGGATTTTCCTATGCGTGCAAACTTGGGAGTGCAGGCCTCTTAAGCACGTGGTCCTCTCAGGAGCGGAAGTATACTCTGTGTAACAATTTGTGCTTTTGACGTACTGAGTGGTTATGGCTAATTAGCTGCAATAGTCATATTAACACGAAAGTGTTTTACGCCGGAGTCCATGAGGGCTCCGCTGTCATATTTCCGTCACGGATACCGCGTAGTAAAATAAAAGATTGCAAAGAATAAAGTTCTACAGCGGGGCATCGAACGAGCGACCTGTTACTTTCCAGCGTGCGACGCAAGTCACTAATCCACGAGGTAGACGATGTTGCGCACGCTATCCGCAAGCCATTTATATGCACCATATACCATTGGCGTTACTCGAAGCTTCCCAACTTTGCCTCGTTTTCATCATCCGTAGCGAGATCACTCAATGAGCTTGCGTTGGGTAGCGTTGACGCCTCTCGCGTTTCTGTCTGCGTGCGCCGCCGCGGTGCATGGTCTCTCCTGCGCCCTCCGACCACGCTTGCCAGATCAGATTCGTGATTCTGCAGAGCACGAAGGTCACTTAACTCACTGCCGCGGCCGCGTTTGCGAAAGGAGCACCCAGCTCATATTCGATAAAATAATAATTGCGACAGTTGTTGGTGCTTGTCCCGAGTATAGTTGCGCTTTCTTGTCGTGTGTCTTTCTTTCTTAAGAGTGCTGCTTCTTCGACAAGGATGATGGCTTCTGACCCGCAGGTTGCGGGATCGAATCCCGGCGGTGGCGACTGCATTTCCGATGGAGGCGGAAATGCTGTAGGCCTGTGTGTTCAGATTTGGGTGCACGTTAAAGAACCCCAGGCGGTCGAAATTTCCGAAGCCCTCCACTACGGCGTCTCTCATGATCACATGGTGGTTTTGGGACGTTAAACCTCGCATATCAATCAGCCTTGGACGAGTTGGAAATTCATAGCTTAATAGAAGAATACTTGTGGCGCAACTGATGCCCAATACTGTCTCCTCTTTATTCTTTCCTTGTTCAGGTTGCACGACAAATATTCTATAAAATCTTTCTCTCTCGTTGAATGGTATGCTTTAAGTGCCAGGCTGTCACAATTTTTTTAATGCGGAGCATTTTATAGTCGCACCTAACAGCGTCCGTCATGTCGTCTACACCCTCACTGCGAATGCTCGTGTCTCGTGCCAGTGACGCGAATTCTCTCACCTCGCAAGGCCGACGCCGGCTGCGTGCGCTAGTAAAAACCAACTGCTCATGCTGGACTACCGTTCATTGGCCAGCCCGTATATCTAGGCACTGGATCGCGTGTTCGGAATTCAGTGTAGGACGTCCTTACTTGGCTTTCGTTTGACTTTACGCTTTGCTTGACTTGAGTAGATGCAATGGAAGCAACAGTAACTTCAACCAGTAGTGGGGCACAACCCAACATTAGCGTCCCGCCACTCGTTGAAGGCAACGCTTCTCTATAGTTACTGTATATGCTACCTTTAGGTAGCAGAGTTGCGCCAAGGTACGCCATCTTGGGTCTAAATGTTTTGAGGGAAAGCTACTCACCACCCGCGCAGGAACAGCGCTCGTGCTTATAGCGTTGTTATATTTTTTTTTTTTTTTGCTTTCCTTTCTTTCCATTTTATGAAAGTGCGAGACAAACTCAATTGCTCTGGCCACGCCTGCAAGCCTTCATTTTATTTTTACCATTTTGGTAAGCCATAATGAAAGAACGTGCGTCAGCTCATTTAACTAGTGGTAGCGGTGCTTAAGTATATTTTTAGGAGGCCACACATTAGCTTCGGCTTCTTTTACATTGTTTTTCCTATTTACATATATAAAACTATGTTTCAGTCTTGATCGCTATAGATCCAGGGATGGAATATTTTTATCGCGTTGCGCTCGTTCGTTACCTGTGTGAGTTAAGCAGCTAAAGCTTTATAGTCTTTAACTGAATAGAGCTGTATAGCGATCGAGAGTGGCCGTGCGACGCCCGCATTAAGTGCGCATCTCGTATTACGATCGTATTACCATCGCGGCTCACGACAATTGATGTGAATCGTCGTTCAACAACCCTGTCGTGTCCAACATTCTTTTCGCTTAAAGTTTCAAAGCTGCGTTCTATTCACGCACTAGCAGCAACACCTTGCCGATTTAAATAGTTCTAGTTTAAATTCTTCCTTTATTTTTAGCGTTTTAACCGCGAAAATAATTTGGACGTGCGCAGCTGACACACGCTGCCCAACTCTGCATGTATGACGTATTCACTACTGCATCTGTGGTTAATACAAATAGAGCAAGGTTTCCAGTGTGGTGGACAAAATTTTTAAAAAATCCGAGCGCAGGGGCGTCAGCAGAGAAGTAGTCAAGCCACAACAGCACTTGCCTTCACCCAAGCTAGACCAGTGCTCTCGGTCTCCCTGAGCCGCAATGGAACAATGGTTTGCACCCCCAAGTAAAAATCCTGCCGACGACAATGGCCAAGCGCTTATTCCTTCCGAAGGAACACTAATCTTTCTAAAGCAACACCCGCTGCACCCGCGTCTAATCGCATGAGCTCTACGTAGTACAATTCAACACAGAATGCATTTGCTGCCGCATTTCTCGTGACCAACAGGCAGCATGGCTACATTACTAAAGAAGCGCGGTGAGAATGACAACAGCCGTTGTCAACCCCGCTTGATCTGCCCGGAATCTGCGTAGCGTTGGCTTCTCCGCAGTGCAAATGAACCACCTACGACCACGTGATGGCACTCGGCGATTAGGGGCGCTGAACTCCTGTAGGTGCAGTGAACGGTGCCCGGAAAACAGTGGCGCAACTCTGCTACCTAAAGGTAGCATATACGGTAACTCTACGCTTCTCCTTCATTGAATGCCCCGCCGCGGTGGTCTAGTGGCTAAGGTACTCGGCTGCTGACCCGCAGGTCGCGGGATTAAATCCTGGCTGCGGCGGCTGCAATTCTGATGGACGCAAGAATTCTGTAGGCCCGTGTGTTCAGATTTGGGTGCATGTTAAAGAACGCCAGGTGGTCTAAATTTCCGGAGCCCTCCACCACGGCGTCTCTCATAATCATATGGTGGCTTTGGGACGTTAAACGCCACATATCAATCGATCGCCTTGATTCAATAATAAGAAGAATAAAGACGAAGTAACAATTACGCATTCCAAAACTGTACCCAATTACGCAACATTCACGCGATACCCCCCCCCCCCCCCCCCGCTCTGCGGCGCATTCACTCAAATTCCTTTCATGGGAAAATGCGGGTGGTTTTTTTTTATCCGCGCTCATGCTGTGTATGCTCATTTCGTGTGTGCTTTCTGCATGAGGTGCGCACTGTAAGTTTCGTACTACTTGCCCTTTTTCGTATGAATTTGCAGTTTGTTGATGTAGCATTCATTCCTTCGCCATTATGGCGAAATAACGTAACATAGGTGATAAATTACTTCAGTGAAGACACGTTTCACTTTCGCGTTATTTGGATTCGTAATAACAGGGTTCTGCCTTGTATATTTAGTGATAGAGTTTCATGCCCACAAAAACCCCCACATGGTTATGAGGGACGTCGTAGGGGAGGGCTTCGGGAATTTCGACTACCTGGGGTTCTTTAAAAAGACGGGTCTCTAGAACTTGGCCTCCACCGAATCGCGCTGCCATGACCAGGATTTGGTCCCGCTACCTTCACGTCAGCAGAAAGACATACAATAAAAGAGCACGTCAGTGAAAGACCATAGGCTTACCGCGACTTGCGCCTCGGTCGGCTGGTAGCCGAGGGACCGCATGACTGTGCCCATGTCCGACGCCCTTATGCTGCCGCTTCCATCTTTATCGTAGAGCGTGAAAGCCTCGCGAAAGTCACTGATCTGCTGCTCGCTCAGCGGAGGCCGCTCCTTGTGCTGAGGCGACTTGGACGAGGCGCCTGAACGGGCCGACGGGGCTCGCTGCAGAACGTCATCCATGAGATCCGGGCACAGGCTGTTCGCTTCTAGGTGACGTTAAGCAGGCGTACTCGCGCTTCGATGTCGCACGTGCCTGGCGAGTGCATAGCTGGCACGAATAGCACGAGCCTTTTTCGCTAGATCTTCTTCTTCACCATTCTCTTTGTCATTAAAGGATAACATAACATAAAGACGTAAGTTTCATAATTGACGACATAGCCTCTAGTTGGATTTAAAAAGGCAATTCGACACGCCCGACCTCCGCCACCCTGGCCGTCTAGCTCCAGGTCGTACAAAGGGCAGAGAAGGTGAGCACCATGTTCAGCCTGACGGATCACCTGCCTCCTCAAGTATCACGACAATAAAGTTGTGCTCTCTCTCTCTCTCTCTCTCTCTCTCTCTCTCTCTCTCTCTCTCTCTCTCGATACGCCCGAGTCCTGGCCATCCTCCTGCGTGGGTAGCTGTAATTCATCTTAGAATCATCATCAGCAACGACATAATCACCACCGTCATCGGCAACATCATCATGGTTCAACTCATTATACCACATTTTTTTTTCTGTCGCCAATATTCTTATCAAATAAAAAGATACCTTGTCGATCCAATCGAAAAGATAGGTTTAGAAATAAATGTTGCAGTGTTTTTCTCGTTTGGGGGGATTACATTACGTTATATTCACAGGGAGGTTTGTGTGGTGTCCATGTTCTCTTTCGGTTTGGATTGCTGTGTGGCGCCTCGCGTGGCAGCGATGTGTAGATGCACCACTAGGTGGTGCTGAAGAAGCATGCGATGCGTAAGCTCCGAGAAGCCTCTGAGAGTGTGCATGTGACCATATGCACAGTCCCAGAGGTCTGGGGGCAGTCTCCTGGGATTTAAAGGATAATAGTGGAGGCCAACTGTGTGATCAAGGGTATGAGCCGGCAACTCGGATACAGCGTAATGGAGGTGAACCAAGACTTGTACGAGCCCGGCGCTCACCCCTTTACACAGGATGGCATTCACTACAGTGGTGCGACGGGCAGAAGGGTTGGTAATAGGATGGGTCGTCAAGCCACACCTTTTTTAAGGGGAGCCAGAGCCATGAGGCCAACAGTGTAGCCAAAGATCGTTCTAAAGGGGCAAAAATATTCAAGCCACACGGAGTCCGTGGGAGAACAAATCGGCGCCAGCACAAGGGCCGAGCTACGTCAGACATAGGCTATATTAACGTGCAGGGGGCAGGAATAAGTTAAAGTGGGAAGAGATAGAAGAGTTGTTGAGGCAGGAGGAACTGAGGGTACATGGGGTTGTGGAGACACATCTTTGGGACATGAAGCAACCACCTTGCAATCCGGACTACGTATGGGAATATTGTAATAGAACAGAAGGCAGCACAAGGGGGGTATGATTGGTGCATTCATACATAAAAGCATGGGTTGGCAAGAGTCAAGCAGGGATGCATGGAAGATTTATGGTTAAGAGGGAAAGGAGCTGGGCAGATGACACTCCTTGGTTTTGTGTACGAGAGCAAAGGCCAGAGAGGAAAACCAGGCAATGGTGAAGTGTATATCAAAGGACATTGAGTAATTATGAGGAGAGTGCGAGATAATTATACTAGGAGATATCAATCCACACATAGAAGATATAGATGGTATACCAACCCAACCGGCAAAATGATCATGGATGTGTGTGAAAGGCATGATTTGATCATTTGAAACAGTACTGAGAAGTGTGAAAAGCAAATAACATGGGAGGTAGGAAGGCTGCAGTCGACGATATATTATGCAATGATGTAACATAGGATGTATGATAGGCTCAGGGGAATGCACATAGATGAATGTGGCTCCAGAAGTCTGGGCAGTGATCACAAATGCATCAAGCTAAGTTTTGGAAGAGCGGTGAAAGTGGGAAGGAGACAAGATGAGCAACTACAGGAAAATTTTTATTCAGAAAAGCAAACAGAAATAGCTACTAAACGAATTGAGAAAGTAATCACTGAGGATAATAAAACAGTGTGGACATACACGAATCTAGTTAGACTGTTTGAGCTGGAGCTTGCTAAGGCACGTGAGAAGTCACCCCGGAAAAGAGGACACAAACCCAAGAGTTGGTGGGATGAGGAAGTTAAGAGAGCCATAGCGAATTGTCAGGAAGTCTCTAGGGAACACAGACATGCTAAGCAGCGGGGTGAACCGACAGATGATGTTGAAAGAAAATGGGACATCTTTCTAAGCTGTAGAAGGGAAGCATCCCTTCTGATCAATGAAAATATTAGAAGGAAGGGGGCTCAATGGCTGGCAGAAGTACATAAAAAGGATAGAAAGGCAGCTGCGAAATTTCGGAACCATCTAAACTCCCTAACAATTGAGACAAGCCTAGAGCAGATGTTTATAACTACAGCTTAAAGTGCTAGGCTAGAAGGGGATGAAGCTATTGAATATATAAGAACAAAGGTGACAGAAAAATTTCAACAAAGAAGTGCCTTATGCACCACTATTGACAAAGGTGGATCAAGTGGGTGCAATGGCTCCATTTTCACAGCGAGAGTGGGAAAACGCTGAGAAGAGGGTTCCTAGTAGTACGTCAACAGGCCCAGATGGCATTCCAATTATGCTGATAAACACGTTGGGTCCGAAGTCTAACCAGCCTTTGAGAGAGGCAATGAGCAAAACAATAATCGATGGTTAAGTCCCTGATGGATGGAAACTTAGCAGGATGAGCATGATCTATAAAGGAAAGGGGGACAAAGCCGACATAACCAACTACCGTCCTATAACAGTGACAACAGTGGCCTACAGGCTGGTGATGCAGATTATAAAGGAAAGACTGCAGGCATGGATATAGGATGAGGGGGTGCTGGAGGAACTGCAGAATGGGTTTCGGAAACACAAGAGGTTGGAATACAATCTGTTCTCACTGACGCAGTGCATCGAAATAGCAGAAAAAGAACACAGGCCCCTGTGGCTAGCATTTTTGGATATCAAGGGAGTGTACGATAGCGTGGTTCAAGAGGAATTGCGGGGAATACTGGACACACTAGGCGTGGAAGACGTGGTCACTAATCTTCTAAAGGTTATCTATAAAAGTAACAAGGTAGCTATAAAGTGGGAAAAACAGGTATCCCAGCCCACAGAGGTAAAACGTGGGCTTGGGCAGGGGTGTCCACTGTCACCCTTGTTATTCACGATGTACCTACAAGGATTAGAGGCCAAATTAGAGGGAAGCGGACTTGGCTTCAACCTCTCTTTCATCAAACAAGGAAAATTCACCGAACAGGCACTACCAACATTGATGTACTCAGATGATATAGTGCTAATGGCCGACAACAAGAAAAATTTGCAGGGATCGATGGACATCTGCGGTAATGAGGGAGATAGGTTAGATTTTAGATTCAGTAGGGAAAAATCAGCAGTCATGATTTTTAATGATAACGAAGGTAGTGGGATTAGGATACAGGAGGTCACGCCAGAGATAACAGATAAATACAAATATCTGGGTGTATGGATAAGCAATTGGACCGAGTACCTAAGGGAACAGGAAATATACGCTACGACTAAAGGTAACAGGAATGCAGCAGTGATGAAAAATAGGGCATTGTGGAATTACAATAGGTATGATGTTGTGAGAAGAATATAGAAACGGGTCATGGCTCCTGGTCTGACGTTCGGCAATGTGTTCTTGTGCATGAGATCAAAGGTTCAAGCAAGATTAGAAATTAAGCAACGTGGAATAGGTAGGCTTGCTTTGGGAGCTCACGGGAATACACCAAATCGGGGAGTACAAGGTGATATGGGATGGACATCATTTGAGGGCAGGGAAGCTAGCAGCAAGATAAAATTTTGAAAAGCGATTGAGAGAAATGGGGGAGGAGCGTTGGGCTAGGAAGGTATTCAGCTACTTGTACATGAAGAATGTCGATACAAAATGGCGGAAGCGAACCAGAAAATTGACTGGTAAATACTTGGAAAACAGCAGGGGGCCAAACCAAAAAGAATTATCGGTTAAGAAGAAGGTGAAGGAAGCCGAGACCGATATGTGGAGAATCGGCATGATTAAGAAGTCCGCACTAGAGATCTATGGAACTTTTAAGCAGGAAATTGCCAAGGAAAGGATCTATGATAATACTCGGGGTAGTTCTCTACTGTTTGAGGCCAGGACGGGAGTACTGCGAACCAAGACATATCGGGCCAAATACGAAGGGGTAGACACAGTAAGCAGTGCGCGTGGAGAGGAAGAAGAAACTACCGAACACTTCATAATGTTCTGTAAAGGGCTTCACCCTATAGTTCAGGATGATGGCGCAGAGTTTTTCAAAGCACTGGGGTTTAGGGACAAGGAGGGCAAAATAGACTTTAAGCGGGTAGACTTAACTAAAAGGAGGTTATCTTATTGGTGGCTAAAATCAAGGCACGAGTGAAAATTAAACCCTTCACTCCAAAGTACCAGTGTTCAACTTCACTATTTAAAGGGGGAAAAAGATAAATCGGGTTGTTGGTTCACTAAGTATTACGGCTAGGTGACGTTAGCCGCCGCCCGATCTAAAGGGCACAGCCACATCAATCAATCCATCCATCCATCCTCAGATGTGTGTATGTGTAAATAAAAAAAGTTGGTGACGAGCACTCGGAGGAGACGGACGTACCCTTCGGTACTCTCTACCCCGTCATGTGATGGCTTTCCGGCGCCCCCACCGGCAACATCGGTGGGCTTCGGTTCAATGCTTCTTCTTGCTCTTCGTCGGTGCCGCGGCCGTCACGACGCATCAAGACAGTTTGCTCTGTTGTGTTTGCGTACATAATGGAAGCAAAAAGGTGACCTTGTTAGTGTATTCTTATTCTTATTCTTATTTCCGGCTTTGAACCTATTTGATTTCTTGACCGTTTGCTCGTGCAGCATTTTACGTCATATTCGCGCTTTCATTTTACAGACTCGATTTTCTTTGGGTGTTTTTGGATGCATAACCCACTAAATTAAATATCCCGCCGTCTGGTTCTTGGCTGATCTCCTTTGTGGGTGAATGCCAAAATTGTGAGAGCATCATCGTCATCATTATCAGCATCAACTAATTTGCGCACTATAATTCAGACTCGGACTGTCGCGTCAATATGAGCCTGAGCGAGACTAGTTGAACAGAATACCGGTATTATTTAGTCCGAGTTTGCCCGTTTAAGCAGAGCTTTACTTATTCCGAGTCCGAGAGAGTTTTGTCGAGCTAAATATGGGTGATATAGAGTTCAAGTAACCGCTGCAGAGAAGTGCTGTAAAGTTGAGTGTGAATAAGCTCGAATGACAACTCTGGCTAATATCAGTATCTATCCTGCTATCAGTATTAGTCAGGCCCTATCAGAAATTGTATTTTTTAGTAAGTCTGAATGAGCTTCCTTCATTTCGCCAACCTCTGAAAACAGGTCAGCAGTTTGGCCGCGAAGACAAGCATTATTTTGTTTTACAATAAGGCTTTTACTGGCTTACTGGTATCTGCTGGATCCCTGGCCTGTTACACAACACTGAGAAAGGAAAGGAAAAATGTACGTTTGAAAGGGAGGGAAGTGATTGGTAATATTGGGCTGCCTTTGATATCTGGTTTAAAACACAGACAATATTCTCAGATTTGAAACAGATGCAACCAGTTGGTTAACCTATAATATGTTTTAGGATGTTGAATACAACCTCTTTAATTGTAAATTGCACTCTATAACAGCTGACAATATTTTCTATATCAACATGCTTCATTCGGATCTTCCCGCTACGCCCCCCTGTCTCTTTTTAAACTGCTGTAGAAGATGCGACTACTTCTACTGCTCTTCGCAAACGTAAGATTCCATGCGCAACAGACACCGTCGTGCTTTAGAATGCGAATCTGGCCGTCAGCACCGTTCCGCTCAAGTGCATCCAAACGGCTTCAATCAGTAGTCCCACACTTCTTAAAGGAGCCCTCCAGCAATATTCAATGCACATATTTTTTTACTTGCGCGTTGCATAAACTGAAGAATGGTAGCGACAGGTGCACGCAGTTTTGAAGCTATGCAGTTAAGGAAATCTTAAATAGAAGGAATGGTGACTATGAACTTGGTTTTCGCGGTATCACGTGACCACATTTCACTCGCCACTCACGGGCATTGCATGGTGCCGCCAATGAAATGAGATGAAATGTCTCACGTAAATAGCGAAATAGCGCTTGCACATAATCGCTGTCTGTTATATCCTGTGCATTGATGACGACGATACTACAGAGTGAGACCATTGACAATGTGTCGAAGGAGCAGAACTTTCATACTTTGAATGCTGCAACACTCACGAGGGCACAAAAGGGGCCTGCACAAACGGGTACACAGAAAAACTATAAACTTTTCCGTAATGCCAGACATTGTGTGCACACTGTTACATGTGCCGCAAGGTTAGACACAGGTGAGAAGATAGCACCCCTCCCTTGTTTTATCACAGAACTGCCTGTATTATGGTACAAAGGAAAACAAGCAAAGATTAATCGAACTCCATCTGTGGAGTTCAATGAATGCTTATGAAAAACAAACTCACGAACGTACACAAGCAAGAGAAAGAAGTGAGACAAGCTTTTCTTATGCACATGATACGAGCAAACAAAAAACTGCAAGCGAAATACCAGTCAAAGCCTCTATCTTTCTGTAGTATTGTTTTTCTTGCAGTGTTGTTTATTTGGAACTTAGTGGGAAAGCATGCAAAAAAAAGTATCATAATTTCATTTCTGATGTATTGTCTCGATCACTTTTAACTTTACATTTATCCAATCAATGGTCTGCGCTAGCCTCCGTCATTTGCGCCCGAAATAGTCATGGCGAGCGCCGCTACGCGTTCAAGTGGTCGTCAGCTGTGTAGTGATTTGAGTGGGTGATTAAAATTATAAATGTATTCATATTGGTGGCTCAAGCTATGCTAAAATTATCGCCATCCATCTATCTACGAAATAACCAAATAAAAAAATAGGTGCTTTGAAATTGTTGGATTGTTGGGGGGCCTGTTTACGAACCTAAACTAAACTACTAAACTGTGGCACATTCATTGGCTCTATAGTCTGCATACGGCATTTTATCTGCTCCTGCGAGTGATTTTTCAACGTTCAGTAATGATAACATCTGGTGTTTTTCGTCCCAAGTCCACGATATGACTACAAGAGAAGTCGAAGTGCAGCGCTCCGAAAATTTCGTCTGTTCCTTGACGTGCATTGACGTCGTACAGAACACGTGCCTCTGGAATTTCGTCTACATCAAAACGTGACCGCCATGGCCGGGTTCAAACTTCGAACCCGCCACCTTCGGTTCAGTAGCCAAGCCCCATAATATCAACGTTCACAAAGATAATATTAATGAAGCTTTTGCTGTTGCAATGTCTCAAGGTATTTTGATCGACGGCTAGGGGTAAGGGGGGGGGGGGTGAACTTTTTTTGCTTTTAATTCTTATTATTGTTTTACTTTTTATGAGTCCACTCACGCCCCCGAGTTCGTAAGCGCCGTGCGTCGCTGCGGTAAAGCCACGCAATGACGTTTTCCCATGGGCGTTATCTTTCGGCTACAAGTTTCTACGTTTTCACGAAGACTGCGTAACAAAAGGCACTGCGTCACTACGAAGGTGCGATTGGTCAACATAGGAGTAGTACTAGATTCGACTTAGCTCTTTAACTAGCCCTTGTAATGCTGTCCCTCCGTGTGAACGCGACGCATGCCGCAGATGTTGGCGCGGTGCCAAGTAGGTTACGGCGCTGCTGCGCGCTGATGTCATGCTCTCCTCGCAGTGCGCGCTGACGTCACTCTCTCCTTCGCCTGCCGCGCGCTCGCCGCGGCGCCCGCAGCTGCCACCTCGTCCATAATCCTGCAAAACCTACCACGACCACCGCTGGCTGAACCGCTGACTCGTCGGTTCACGCGCAATACACCTACGTGCGCGTAATGTACGCGTTGAAACAGGTCTGTACGTGTCACCTACAAGACCTATGCCAGCCATCACTTCAAACTAATCTTCCTGTGCTCACAGCAGCACCCACGTTAGCGCCATTCAACCCACCCCGTCGCGGTGGTCTAGTGGCCAAGGTACTCGGCTGCTGACCCGCAGGTCGCGGGTTCATATGCCAGCTGCGGCGGCTGCATTTTCTATGGAGGCAGAAATGTTGTAGGCCCGTGTGCTCAGATTTGGGTGCACGTTAAAGAACCCCAGGTGGTCGAAATTTCCGGAGCCCTCCACTACGGCGTTTCTCATAATCATATGGTGGTTTTGGGACGTTAAACCCCACATATCAATCAATCAACGAATGAATGAATCAATCAATCAGCGCCGTTCAACCCGTGATGCCACCCGTGCGCAACGCTGCTGATTGGCATCTTATCAGGGTTCCCTTCGAGGAGATTGCCCAAATGTTTTTCTGCATAAATGCCCACCAAATAACGTATAGTTACACAACACAAGTAATTCAGTGTCATGTAGTACAGTGAGGTACTACATGGCCCTACATACGATCTGCTTCGGAATCCTAACTCTCACATAAACCGAAATTGCGGCAGACGCACGTGACGGCTGAATTCGATGTAATGGAAACATTTGTAGGTGAAACAAAGTCCTACTTTATTTCTCGGACTAAATTTAGGCAGCTGTCTATTAGTTAACTTACACTCTATTTTAAGCTCCATAGTTATCCTGTTTCTTGAAGTCTTTACCGCTTAAACTGGAAGGGGACTCCTTGCCCTCGAAACGTAACGTAGATACGTGACATTACACAAGGAGATTTTATCCGCTACTTCATTGCCGAGGCTATAGGCTTACTTGCGCGTAGCGTCAGCTGCACTAGTGCAAAACAGTGGTTTCTGTTTCATTCTGTAGTAGTTTTACTGATCTCTCTTAACCCTCTTCCATTATTTGTTGTCCTCTCGATCGTTCTCTCTTTTTTTTAACTCAGGGTAACAGCCATTGACAGCGCTCAACGTTCTCCAAGAGAGAATGGTTTCCACAGTGATCGAGCCGAAGCGTCGAAACGGTTTCGCATCCCACCCTCCGTCATCATCGTCAGGCGCCCTGTCTGGGGGAGCTCCCACGTGCAGCTGCCGTCTGCGAGGGCAATATAGCCTCGGGCGACACCTGACACCGGGCGTCGTCGCCCAAGAAGACCCTTGGTCAGCGGTGCACGCGCGATTGCAGCCGGATGGTGGCCGCCTCGTTGCGAGCGGCCAGTTTGGGCTGAGAGCGCAATGGGCCCCGTACGGCCTGGACTCCTCTCGCTCGTGCTGCTGGCGCTTCTGGCGCGAAGCGCGGCCAGCATCATCGGCCGAGGAGGCACAGCGCGCCAGCTGCAAGGGTACGTACGCCGCCACTAACCCGAAGGGGTCACGGTGAACCAAATGGACACACGTGGATGATCTGCATAGCTTGCTGCTTTTTTTCTCACACTCATTTTTGTTTGCTTTTTTTATCTGAAGTAGTGGGGCGCTGACTGCCTTTGAGGATTGCAGAACCACCTCACCGAATCGCCATACCAGAACCAGCTGTTTTCAGCAGTCATCTGTTCTTTCTTCACTGTATTTTTTTTCAATAATAGTAGTAATATTAAAAGTAATTTTAGGGTTTCACGTGTAAAATCACCCTGAGATTATGATACGAAACGCAGTTGAGGGCCCCCAGAATTTAGCACACCTAGTGTGCTTCAACGTTCCCTGACATGGCAAGTATACGGGCCCCTGGTATTTCGTCTCGGTGGCGAAGTGACCGCCGCAGTCGTGATCGAACCCTTTTTTTGTAGCACCTTTTTTGTAGTTGAATTTATTACAATATTTTGTATACATCTGAACATGTCTATTCAAATTTTAAGGCACTTTGCATTGCGGTTGACACACACATAAATCATCATGCCGTGTCAGCTTCGTGTGCAGAATCGCAAGGTTGTTCAGTGGGGCGGGTCCTATCTGTAAAGTTCCGTGTTTTTATACTAATCCAAAAAATATCCGATAAACACCCACCAGTAAAATTTTTTGCCAATTTAAATTTATTCGATAAATTGCAACTTTCAAAGGGCATTATCAACGTTTGAACGGCATTTTCAGAGCTGATAATCATCAGTCGAATGGAGCGCACGTTTATCAGTAGCCTCGTCAAGTATGCTTGCTTCCATTACAACTCGGGTGCTTTGTATTGAAGTATTTGTGCTAATATGAGTACATGTTTGTGTGGTCAAACCTTCCAGACATCTAAAATAAACTATTAGGGTATGCATAATGTCACTTTGGGAACGAAAATATATAATTTTCTCGTTGGAAAGGCCAGGTATATGTTTAGAAGAGCAAGGCAACAGCTCCGTAAGAAAATAACGACACGTGGTACACGCAGTTTTAAACACTTTTTGTTGCAGGGAGTTTGAGTTCCATGCAAGTTTGTAAGTGAAAATCTTTTAAAGGACGCAATATTTATAGACTGGTTCCTTTGTGTCCGCTTTAGATGTTTTTTTAAGCATTGTCACTCAGTAAAGATTTGTTACTAGCAGTGTTGCTTTTACTAGTGCATTTAGGCACCTCGCCTTGTGAGAGTTACGCAGTTTGAGACTGTGTGGGCGCCTTCACAGTTACTCCCTTATGAGTGATGAAACTTGATCGCAACGCGGTGTTAGTCCAGTGTTCACAAGCCAACCTTATCCTTAGCTCTCCTTTTTTCCTTTTGGTTCCGTACCTTCAGTGTTGGTTATAACTAAAATAGGCCAATAACAATTGTGGGTATTCACGTGCCATACAATGTTATGCTTCTTAGATACACTGTAGTGGAAGACCATCAAAATTTAGACCACCTTTTGAAGGTTTATTGAAGTGCCCTGACCCAGTAGTTATCCTTTACCCTGTTGGCATTTTTTCGTTCTTATAAAGCAGAGAGCACGTACAGAAGTACAAGTAAACCGTTAGACGAGAATATAGTTTATTTGTCATTACGCCTCTTAATGAGCGGCACGTAAGCTTAATAGACAAGAAATACCCGTTAACTCAACCTCGTAGTCACATGCACACAACCCCTTCAGATTTTTTTTCCTCTGTCATATATTTCAACTCACCACTTCCCTGCAGTGCAGGGTGAGGGTAGCAGACAGAGAGGTACACAAAGAGTTTTATAGAATCCAAGAGGGGCTAGCCGGGAAGCATCGATCTGGCGCAGTCAGGTTATGCACTGTAGAGCGTATGTTTCGTGTGATGACTCCATCAATGGGCTTGGTTCAGCTACCGTGCACAAACAGCCTGGCCAGACTGTGCGGTATCTGGTCGCGACGCTTGCTTCCCCGTCGTTTTTTGACCTTATTTTCACTATCCTTGCGCCCATGCCTTTAAACTGCCATGGAACGATATGCGCACTGATCTCCATCATGGAGCCCGTGCTATATCTTCGGTGCTTGGTATATAAGCAACGGCATGCCTAGTTTTTTTGCATCACCACTGCCATCTTTATGGTGGCTAATATCTTCGCTGTTAAATAAAAAGAAGGAAGCGGCAACTCGCAGTTAAACCAACCATCGAAAATGGAATAACAGCAGGAAATGATGTGAGTTAGCGTGCCTCCGCCTCGGGACATTTACACAGAAATGTATTTGATGCAGCATGTATTTTCATGCAGGAAACTAAACGTATTAGAACATAATGTCTTGTTTCATACATGCTCAAAAAGACTACCTATATAATTATTCATGCGAATAAATGTAGAACATGCATGCCATTTTGATCGGGTGAGTACTGTCATGTCAGCTTAAAATTTGAGACTTTCAATGTGGTAGTAGTGCCATTTTCTTTTTGTTCGTATTATTTATTTAAAAAATATATTGTAATTTATTTTACCTCTTTCTTTGTGCACTTCAGTAATGGGACGGCAATCTTTTAATAGTTATTATATATAGGCTACAACTATAGTTTTCTTGGCCAATTCCCCACAGCAGGTATGTGCCGTAGTTGGCAGGTCAAAAAAAAAACAGAACGTGTGTTTAGAAAAAGTTTTGAATCATCTATAGTACTTGGTACTCTACTGCAGGAGAGCGAAAAGCCGTCCAGTGGGCTTCACATATTATGAAGCCGCGTCGACAAAAATTACGCCGTGAACGCGTTCACGAGCACCCTTTAGTACCCCTCTGTTCACGTACTGCCAGCGGCATAGCGAAATTCGTGGCATAAAACCACGTGAAATAAAAGCCGGGCGCCAGAGTGAATGTTTGGTCACACCCCTCGAGACGATGCCGATGCACGTCACCGAGTGGCAAAGGGCCTACACTGCAACGCCCCCTTGCTTACGCGACGCTTATGAGGTTACCGAGTGCTGAATGGCAACCGTCTACCTTCCATCTTCTATCAACTCTTTTTTAGCAAGGACCCTCTGTTCACAAGAATAATTGATTTATATGTAGGGTTTAACGTCCCAAAACCACCATATGATTATGAGAGACGCCTCTGTTCACAAGGACTACGCTTGTGTTAAAGAATATAGATAAAATATTTGATTGTGGCCTTTACACAGATGGTGGTGATTTCTGGTTCCGCCACGTATTTCCAAATAGCCGTTATGCACAGTCTGGCACACTGGTGTAAGCATCCCTGTGCACGTGTTGTTTCATCCGTCAAATAAAGTTCCACCCATAGAACATCTAAGCATGACATTTACCTGACCGAGAGAGTTGCGCTTCATCTTTTTCGTGCGACCCATGAGTGCTTTTCTCTTTTAATGTAACCACTGCGCCTATTATGAATGAAACGTTCGTTGTACCTTGTTACAACGTTACGTTTGAATGAGAGAAATGTGAATATTTGCTCATATTTGCCAAGAAGTTCAAGTTTTTGATCGAGACTTGGCGACGCGAACGAGTGCCTGTATGTAAAAGTCACATATGCCTGGCCTATTCTATGTGACGGTAAATTAGCCTTACGATGTGTGGTGCAAAATGAACCACTTCTACGTTTGTCGTGACAGCTGACTGCTTTCCCATACTCGAGTGCGTTGTACTCAAAGTTGTCACACATTTTTCCAAATACACAGTTTGTGCTGGTAACCTACTTCCTGCGACATAACTCGCGTACTAGGATGGCTTTCTGCTCACCCATAGTAAAGTGCCAAGTACACTGAACCGTTAAACACTTCTTCTAAACACAGTTCGTTACTGTCCTCGTTGTACGGACTCTAACTTCACTTGCGTGTTACGTACTACATCGAAATGAACGTTTTCTAAACATAGGCAAACATAGGCACATTCATCATGAAACTGCAGAAAAAAGAAGCAACATTACATTCTACTGTTTGTCAAGTCGCCACAGCTTTCCCGGCAGAGACCAAATGGATGCAGCCGTTCGATCCACCCATGATGGCGTCGGCAGTGTCACCATCACGCTATCAAAATCTGACGCGGCG
Source organism: Rhipicephalus microplus (assembly GCF_043290135.1). NCBI lineage: Eukaryota > Metazoa > Arthropoda > Arachnida > Ixodida > Ixodidae > Rhipicephalus > Rhipicephalus microplus. Next base: position 216,086,610 of record NC_134700.1, read on the forward strand.
AAACGACTTTGTGCGCTAGCACGTCATTTAACGCTGGACTGGTGGAATCCGCGGACGGTTACAAGTCCACGTCTACATACTGATACCGTACTTCTAACGAAGTGTGGAAGAGGAGGAGGAAGTGCAATTGGGTTCTCGCAGGGCTAAGTCTCACCTCGCCCACCTCGCACAGGGTTAAGCATCACCTCGCCCTGTAAAATAAACATCTCACACCATTACAGCATTGGTGGAGAGTGCTACGTAACGCACTGGAGCCCCCAAAAAGGACGACTGAGCTCCACGGGTTGTTGTTCTCTCGTCCTTCCCAGACAGACAGACAGACAGACAGACAGACAGACAGACAGACAGACAGACAGACAGACAGACAGACAGACAGACAGACAGACAGACAGACAGACAGACAGACAGACAGACAGACAGACAGACAGACAGACAGACAGACAGATAGATAGATAGATAGATAGATAGATAGATAGATAGATAGATAGATAGATAGATAGATAGATAGATAGATAGATAGATAGATAGATAGATAGATAGATAGATAGATAGATAGATAGATAGATAGATAGATAGATAGACAGACAGACAGACAGACAGACAGACAGACAGACAGACAGACAGACAGACAGACAGACAGACAGACAGACAGACAGACAGACAGACAGACAGATAGACAGATAGATAGATAGATAGATAGATAGATAGATAGATAGATAGATAGATAGATAGATAGATAGATAGATAGATAGATAGATAGATAGATAGATAGATAGATAGATAGATAGATAGATAGATAGATAGATAGATAGATAGATAGATAGATAGATAGATAGATAGATAGATAGATAGATAGATAGATAGATAGATAGATAGATAGATAGATAGATAGATAGATAGATAGATAGTCTCGGAAGGTTTAGCCCGGCTAGAATCCAATATCACTTCCTCCTTCTCTTCAACACTTCGTTCAAAGTACGGTATCAATACCTTAGACTCGGATCGTCCATTACATGTGCCATCCAATCTGGCAAGCCCTAATTCTATCCTTCTAGTACATCTCTGGCTGGGGAAGGGGGGTGCGCGTTTGCCGAATACATATTCATTCACTATTTAAAGGGCTAAAACTTATAGTAATTTTTGCTGATGCGGTGAAACGATCGCGCGCTTTCTGTGTGAATGCACCCGTTTCGGCACCCTAATTATAGCCCTCAGCTGTATATGAACAACTGGACAACCAACCTCTCACAAAGTACAATCCAAGTTTGTGTTTCGTTTGTGCTGGCCGTCATGACACCGGACTACCCGTTCTTCAAGGCAAGTGGCTATGAGAGCCTTGCTTGTGTTTCTTCGAGAAACCGAACTAGACGACCGGTTATAACTGGTCTCAGACGATGTTGGTGTGTTGCCTTTAGACACACATACCTTTGTCGCATCGTTGTGGCCTTTCATCTTTACTTTCATTTTTTCGCAGCCATTTTTTCCTTCCCGAATATGGTTTAGCAAACCGGAGTTCTTCCTGGTTAACCTCCCAGTTTTTTCTTTACCTTTCTCTCCCCTTCTCTCCTCGATTGGATGTCACACTTGTACAAATTCTCTCTCGGTGAGGCAACGATAAATGTCGGTGCAGCTTACAATTATCATTAGGTTGTAAACGACCGTATATTGTTTGCTACACACATTCGCGTGGTTTTAGAGGCAAACCTCCTTGGGTCGTAGGTCTGCACATCCTCCTATGTATGTAGTTGTAGTAGGTATAGCCACCGGTGGCACTTACCCGCTCTAGAGCAAGTACGTGCCACAGGGGATGCGAGATGGTGGTGCTTGGAGTGTTCACTAGATTGACGTACGGACGGACGGACAGACAGACTAGCAAACGGACGAACGGATGGATGGACGCGTGTAGCGAGTATGTTCCACAGGGGATGCGAAATGTGAAATGGCGCTACTTGAAGTGTTCACTAGATGAACGCACAGACGGACGCATGGATGCACAAACAGACTATCAGACGAACGGACGAATGTATGGACGAGCGGACGGATGGACGGACTCCTGGGCGGACGCACGCACAGACGGACGGACGCATAGATGAACGCACGGATGGTCATTCGGATGGGCTGACGGACGCTTCGCCCCACTCATCATCATTCACTCCGTGGATTTGCTGCGACTTTTTTTTTTCAAATGAGCGTGGCTTTGATGAAGATAGTTCGGTGACTCGAGTAACTCTTCATTCTATTTACATCCGCGCTTTCGTTAAGGTCATAGCGGATGCTGATGCCGAGACAAACACGTATAAATTGTGCGTTCCTGTGTAAATAGCGGTTGGCAGTAAACACCAGTGTTTGTGATCTCGTCTAGTCTTCGCATCTTTCAATTGTAGTACGTTTGCCTCCATTACATGCTTCTTGTTAATGCGGGGCCGATGAGCCCGACGAAACCTTTCAGTTAAGTGACTGCTCCACCAGGCCACAATCTCAAAGGCTTCATTCCTCCGGTACTGCTTTAAAACTCAGGCTTTCAAGCTTGTAAAATGTGACACAACGTTTCTGTATCGTTTGCTCACTAAAAGAAGAAAAATTATTAGAGTGCAGTTTGTTTTTTGTCCGAGACCTTGATACGCCCTCTTTTCTCTCTCTCTCTCTCTCTCTCTCTCTCTCTCTCTCTCTCTCTCTCTCACGTGCGTGCACGTTTGTCAACGTTGTTCAAAGCTATAGGGAGAGTTTGACGGCAGACAAGCAGCGCTGGCACGTTGGAAACAGCCAGCCGACAGCCCTTGCGCTAAGGCGATTTGCCTCACTAAACCAGCTTAGGCTTAGCGTGAAGGGGGTGGTGGTTTTCTTCATGCATGCAAACATGTCTCAACGCTGCCGTATTAACTGGCCATCCGCTTTCTTCAATTTGGCGGAAATTCTCAGACGGTCCTCCCGTCGTTTCTCACTCTTTCTTAGCTTCGAAAATTCATTTTCTTCTGTCTTATATCAGCGTTGATTCTTTCTCGCGTGAACGGAGGTTACAAGCTTCGTCCGCCTAATACGCCTGAATCGGTTGGCTTATGCGCCTAAGTAATTTCAGTTTTTCCGCTCAGCTGCCAAGCATTTCCCAGCAAGAGCCCAGTGCCACTCAAACACCGAGTACGGCCTCGTTACATGCGTTAACGGGAAGCGTAATGTAAAATCTCTGTTTTTACGTGCCTGACTACTTCTCGTTCCGCGGAGTTTTTTACCACCCCCCCGCCCAAAAAAAAAAGGATGAGAAAACACTGTTAAATTGCGACCACGGCCGTTGAGAAATATACTAGAGTAAAGAGCAGCCACTTGAGCTGTTTCGCGGCCGTGCAATCAAGTTTGAAACAGACGCCAGGGGGCGAGGACGCATACACTTAGAGCTCCTGACAGGGGACGCATAGAGCAGGGGACGCATACACTTAGAGCTACTGAATTTCATTCAGGGGTTTTACATACGTACACTTATTAATTAGTAGCTGCAGGACCGCTGGATAAAAAGCAAGTTTTTTTTTTTTTATCCAGTGGTCGTGGCAATTTTAACAGCTACCTCACAAAGATTATCGAAACACGAGTTCGGCAATAATTTTCTGCGTAGAAAAAGCATTTTACTGTTGTTTACAATCTTCCAATCTTGCATCTTGGCCTCACATCTTGTGCTGCAGAAAGCGTTCAATTTGAGGCACATTCAATAAATTCATTAAAGCCTCAATAGAAGGTAGTTTCTTTCCACACTTGTTTTACATCCATGTGGTTTAGATTCACATTCAGAGAAATACGTAGGCGTATAACATTCGTACAGACACTGTAGCCTTCGGAGCGTTAGGGCGCAGCTTCAAATCGTAGCATCTCGAGAATATATATATATATATATATATATATATATATATATATATATATATATATATATATATATATATATATATATATATATATATATATATATATATATATATATATGTGTGTGTGTGTGTGTGTGTGTGTGTGTGTGTGTGTGTGTGTGTGTGTGTGTGTGTGTGTGTGTGTGTGTGTGTGTAACACAATGGAACCGTTCTAAATAAGAATAAATATATTTAGTTTCGGAATGGTTCCTCCTCTCAACAGGGGATGAGTTAAACTAACATAAATGCTGTACTAGTACGTTAGCTGAACTCGTCTATTAACGAAGGGGGGACCGCTCCCATATTTATCCTTGTTCACAGCGCTTGCGTTGTGTTATAACTTATATATATATATACATACATATAGCACCCTCTGCTGCGTTGCAGATCTGACCGCCGCCGTGGTCAGTTGTTTCGCAGCTGCTGGGGAGTGAGGGCCGTGAGTTATTTGACGTTTGCATATGGGAAGAAGCGGCCAGATACGGCACCAGGGGGGCCAATCCTTCTCTGGTGAGAAATGCGTTCCCGGCGGTGGTTACCGGTGAGGCCGCACCCTAGGCCTCGTAATGCAGTTCCATCACCATGCGGATTTTTTTTATCCAGTTGGGAACTGCGTGGCACCGGGGGGGTGCTAAGAGGGTGCTAAGAGGGTGCTAAGAATCTCTGGATCCGGACAGGCCGCCATTGGAACTTGAACTTGGCAACGTTTGACGCTAGAACCTTATCTAGTGAGGGAAGTCTAGTTGTACTATTCGAGGAGCTAGAGGGTGTTAAATGGGATATAATAGGGCTCAGTGAGGTTAGGAGGACAGATGAGGCCTATACGGTGCTACAGAATGGGCACGTCCTTTGCTATCGGGGCTTGGCTGACAGAAGAGAACTGGGAGTGGGGTTCCTAATTCACAGAAACATAGCTGGCAACATAGAGGAATAGTATAGCATTAATGAAAGGGTGGTAGGTATTGTAATTAAACTGAATAAGAGATACAAGATGAAGGTGGTACAGGCCTACGCGCCTACATCCAGCCATGATGACGCTTCAGTTGAAAGCTTCTATGAAGATGTGGAATCGGCAATGAGTAAGGTAAAAACACGGTATACAATACTGATGGGAGACTTTAATGCAAAGGTAGGGAAGAAGCAGGCTGGAGACCAGGCAGTAGGAGATTATGGCATCGGTACTAGAAACGCCAGAGGAGAGCTACTAGTAGAATTCGCAGAACGCAATAATTTACGGATTTTAAATACCTTCTACCAAAAACTAGGAAACCGCAAGTGGACATGGAGGAGCCCTAATGGCGAAAATAAGAACGAAATAGATTTATAAGGAGTGCACACCCAGGCATCGTGCAGGATGGGGAAGTGGTTGGCAAGGTACGATGCAGTGACCATAGAATGGTACGGTCTCGAATTCGCCTAGACTTGAGAAAGGAACGACAGAAACTAATACGCAAGAAGCCAATCAATGAGCTAGCACTGAGAGGTAAAGTACAGGAATTCAGAGTCTCGCTTCAGAACAGGTACTAGGCTCTTAGTGAGAAAACCAACCTTAGCATAAATACAATGAATAATAATCTGACGAGTATCATTACGGAGTGTGCAGTGGAAGTTGGAGGCAGGGTAGTTAGACAGGACACTGGCAAGCTTTCCCAGGAAACGAAGAATCTCATTAGGAAGCGCCAAATCATGAAAGTCTCAAGTACAAAAGACGAAATAAAACTGGCAGAGCTTTCGAAGTTGATTAATAGGCGTAAGGTATCCGATGTAAGAAGGTATAACATGGAGAGAATTGAACACGCTCTGAAAAACGGAGGAAGCGTCAAAGCAGTGAAGAGAAAACTTGGGATAGGCAAAAATCGGATGTATGCACTAAGGGACAAAGAGGGCAAAATAACTACCAATATGGATAGGATAGTTGAAATAGCGGAGGATTTTTACAGAGATCTGTACACTAACAGGGACAACCACAACTTTAGTACTATAAGAACTAGCAGTAACCCAGATGACACCCCACCAGTAATGATAGAAGAAGTCATAAAAGCTTTGGAGAGCATGAAAAGAGGCAAAGCCGCTGGTCATTAAGGGTAACTAACTGGATTTCCAGAGAAGGCAAGCGGGATAGGGGGAGACAGAAGGTTAGGTGGGCAGATGAGATCAAGAAGTTTGCGGGTATAAATTGGCAGCAGCAAGCACAGGACCGGGTTAACTGGCGAAACATGGGAGAGGCCTTTGTCCTGCAGTGGACGTAGTCAGGATGATGATATATATATATATATATATATATATATACAAAATTTGTCACTCCAAGCTATGCGCTCATTGAAAGACTTGTTGTTCACTCGAAGGCAGTTTCTATTTCGTTTTGTTTTCTGGAAAGCTATTTATCTCGTCGCGCGTGTGTCGGACGGTATCGCAGCGGCTGTGTAAAACGATCCGTTGTGCTGGCACCGGTAGACGCCGAAAGAAAAACGACTGAATCTACGCCAGCACCGCGCTTTTCTGTCAAGTGCCGATCGAATGACAACCACGCACGAAAGTGCCACAGCACCTTCGTAAGCCGCTCAAGGGACTCATGTGAGTCGGCGTGAGTTTCATTCCGAAACGCGCGCTGTATTGCGACACTTCAACACCACCACCCGCGAAATTGATACAGTCGACAAAATTTGTCGACGCGATCGCCCACGCGTTCTTGCGAATTCCGAGAAAATCACGGAGTGGACTGCTGAAACGAAATGCAAGGGACAGAGCTGGGTCACATTGTTTATTTCTAAAAAAACAGTATGATTATTTATGAATATGGGTGTACCAGGAAGCACGCAAACTCTTACACGTACAAGAGGGGAAAGAAGAACGAAGCCTTAGAAATGAACACGAGGCGCTGCATAATATTGTTCCTAACATTCGAAACACAACGTCCACACTGATGAAAAAAATCTTGTTTTTGTGGAAATAAAGTTGTTCTGGGATCACTATGTGGCTATAAACGCAAGTTGGCGCAACCTCACTCCCTCCCACCTTCCACACATATATTCACATTACCAACTTTTTTGAGCTATCTGTCAACCACGGGCAAGTCTCTCAAAAAAAAATAATAATAAACTGAAGAAGTTGCATTTCGGCCCCTCATTCCACACATACATCCACATTGCAAACTATTTTCAACCGTATGAAAACCATGAAAGAGTATAGCGAAATGAAGAAGGAAGAAGCTACAATACGACGCAAAGAAGACGAACACAGTGTTAGGGCTGCTCGCACCGAGAATGCAAAATAAACGCCACCAGCAAACCAATTTTCACAACCAGACAACGCAAGCCCGCAGTGAACTAAACCAACCACGCCTTGCGGTCCAGCGCCAACCGTTTTTATCAGCAAGCAACGGCAACGTCGCCTCACTTGCGTCGGCGAAATTCAACCGGCTGTCCGTGGCACACCGCTCTTGCTCGACCCGTGGCCGTTGCCTCCCGCCACGAGGGACACGCGCCGTCTAGACGAGGGACTCAAAACTTCCGCTTAACGGAGGAAAGGCGGTAAAGAAGAGGATTGGGCATGACCGCTGTATGCGGCCCTGAACCACCGTTTTTCTTTTTAGCCTTCGCTCTTTTATTTTCTTTAACTTTATTGTTTGCGCTTCAGTCGAGCACGAGATCTGACTGCACCAAGTTGATGTCCGTTTCATACAATATCTCTCGCATTTTCCATTATGACCCAAGCTGTTTCAAGCATTACGTGTCCATTCCATCTTACATTTTCATATGACCTCTGCAACAATGCTGTTCTGCTATGGAAAGAATTCTTCAAGAAGAAAATTATTCAGGATCATTCATTCATTCATTCATTCACTCGTTCGTTCATTCGTTCACCGTACTTCTTGTAGCCCAAAATTTGGTACGTTAAAGTTCCTTTCTTTACAGCTACAAACGAATTGAAATCAGAGCAAGTGATCACCATTTTCTACCTGAATTAGTCTCCGCAACATGCCTAGTCACCTGGGCGCTACTCCTGCAGGAATAGGGTTTGTCAACCCTTACAAAGGTGGCCGTCAGCACGCTGACGCCAACCTCCTTTTTTGTGTTCCCGCTACTGACCACTGCATGTGACGCCGACAATTGTTTGATGCGATAGCGTCAAAGATCTCGTTACCCGGAAATTCTGGTATCAGCGTCGGTTTCGGCGTCGGTTGCGGCATCATGGGCTTTAAGCGAAACATTGGCGTGGTCTGTAAGCGAAAATGTGAGATGGATTCAAATAAATTATAATAACAAATCTTCAGTTTGAGCGAGAATTGGGCCGAGGCCTTCGGCGGGGCAAGCAAGTATTCTACTACAGGTTCACGCCATTGTTTGAAGCAGCTTCGTCAGAAAACGCTATAATAATTTCCTGTACTGGAAAAGTCTCCTTAACGCATGTAACAGTACGTGGAGGATCGTAAAATCGCACCAAGTGTCGAAACGTGTAACTTGTGCAACGAGTGGATGGCTTAAAGCTGCCCACCCATTTGTAAGAGGGCCACAACGTAGGTTCGCTTGGTACTTTACGGGTGCGCAGTTGGTACTTCCCTGATCTGCAAATGGAGGGATTGCAGTATAATAGGAACTTCACAACTGTACTTGCTGTGGACACTCTAGCATGGTTCCCAGTAAGCAATGTTAGACGCGGAGTGTTTGTTTTAATTTTTTTACTCGTGGCACGCTTGAAAGCGAAGCCATTTGAAGCCTCCATCAAGATTACATCATCTCTTTTCGTGAGTCAGTTCAGAATCATGCTGCCCAGTTTATATCATTTCAGCACAGTAAACATGCAAGCGTCACTCAGATTAAATCATCTCTTGAGCTCACTCCTTTAGCTGATCGCAGAAAAACCACGCAGACCAGCCTGTTTCATAAACTGTACCACAACTTTTCTCATCGGCATGACACTACCAATTCCACCAACTCGCACTTCTCATCGCCTTTTCAACCCTAAAGCATTCAACGTCTTGATGGATCAACTCTAGCCATTAACAAATAATCCGTGCCTTCAGCAATCGAGCATTGGAACAGTCTTCCGGAATTTGTTGTTCAGGAGCGCGACATGTCCCAATTCAAAATGTTGTTGTCTTTTGTTTCTAGCTAACTCTCCCACCATCCAGGTCGTCGATCAGCGCCTCAACAATAAAGCTTTTTAGATGCGAAGCAGCTCTTTTACTAGCCTGCGTAAAGCTGTTCATCCGTGTCTCCATGTCAACGCGCCGCACCGCACTCTCCTCACCGCAGCTGTTGGGCAAGTCCCAAGTAGATCACACCTTCCCTCACTGTGCGCGGTGACGTCACTCCCTCTCTATCTCCCCACCTGCTACGTGCAACCTCTCTCTCGCTTCAATTTCTCCACCGCTCGCAACGTTCGAGCACACATCAAGTTAACACATTTTCGGCTCCTTTATGTGTGATAGAAAAGACGTCGGAAAGTGAAGTTCTTCCGCCTGGCGAAATACGCACCGAAGCGATTTGGCCAAACCCGGCCGTCGCCCGTGTTGCGAGGGTCAGCAGAGCCGAATGCGTTTGCGAATGGCGACGTCGTGCCTGCAGCACTGACGAAGCGCGAGCCAGGGAAGCCGAACGCAAGTGTCGGCAGCGGAAGACCAACTACACTAACGAAGCGCGAGTTAAAAACCCCAACCACATCATTGCGCAACGCTGCTGCTTCGCATCTGCCTTTTTTTTTGTTTGCCTGCTGTGTAATTGCTTTGCTTTTTATTTGATATTCAAACACTGCATTTATGTCATGACACGTCCCTGATAATGTCCCTTTTTATGTACACCCTTGTAGGGGCCTTTAAGTGTTAATGGTGATGATGATGAAGCGCACGGGGCCAATTAAAATTTTACAGTTAATGCTTTTATGAGATCACAACAAGGGTTGTGGTGGACAATGCGGTGCTGTAGTTGTCCACCGCCGCCATCAGTGTCTGTAACCACTATCGTACAAAATAAGAAGAAAAAAAACAGTAAATAAAAACACCAAGGACACTGTCACTCTGCCAACAAATGTCAACAACAACACTCTGCCAACAAATGTCATTATAGCAACGGACGCATCTCAATCACATGAAAAATCAGGCGTTGGAATATATTGCCCCGTACTTTATTGGTCATTTTCACTTCGCTTACCGGATTTTCTTCCTGTCTTTCTGGCTGAATTCATGGCAATAATATTAGCTTTGCGAAATGTAAATATTTCCATTCCAGTAGTAGCAGTCATAATTGATTCGTTATCAGTGTGCTCTTCTCTGTCCGCATCTGGTCGCTCAACCATACTGAAACTTTTTAAATCATTGGCTCCCTGTCATCTCCGAAGTATTCATTTAATCTGGACGCCAAGGCACAAAGGTTTGTTGTTAAACGAAACAGTTGATTCTCTTGCGAAGGCATCGCTTTCGAAACCAATTATTCCTATTTTCCCTCATACAGTATACATTACGGTGGCGCGATTTCGCACACTTGAAATCAGGCAAAATTTATCAGACCCTGCACTGACGGCTTCTCCAGAGTACAAACACTTGTTATTTCCATGGCGCAGTGAACTGTCTAATTCAAGGATGATGGAAGTTGCCATCACGAAATTTCGTTGCCGCGTTACCTCCCTCAATTTTTACTTGCATAGATCAGGTATATTAAATTACCCTATGTGTATTTACTGTAATCAACAGGAAACGATCAGTCATTTTTTATTACATTGTCGCCGTTTCGATTTACTCAGGCAAAGCATACTAGCACCACCTCTTCAAAGACTGGGCTTGCAATTATCACAACCTGATCTTTCATTTGGAGCCTCTACACTGGGTTTCAGCCACAGGGATGTTTTATTCGCCGTTCAGGCATACATCACTGCGACTAAACGATTTTCTTGCTAAATTATGGTCTCACTATTTTTCTTCATTTGTTTTTTCTGCAAACTTGATATCGGCATTTCAAATCAAAATTAAGTTACAAAAGTTTTTTTAGGAATGACGCAATGCTGAAAGTATAGGGCAAATTCACCTTATAATCGGCCAATCCCCTCCTTTGCGTACGAGCCATTTGCTCAGGGAAACAACAACAACAACGACACTGCGACATTCTTACCCTGGTCCCCTGCTTGCCAGCCTAGCACTCTACCTCAGAGCCATGCCTGTCCTTGAAACTCCGTCGCAAACTTTCCTTAGGCGGGCTTGATCTAGGCAAAATAATTGCGTTAGTATTAGTAATAAATCATTTAGAAATTTGAACGATCAATGTTCACACAATTCGAGTTGTGTAACGAGTGCGCCGTCCAATGCTCCAACCCATTAGCACAGCTGGACCTTGATACCCCATTAACTCGAGCACATACCCACTTAAGGCATAAAAAGTTTCAACAAAGTTTGTTGCAAACGTGTAGTGAACACCAAGCTTCTTCGAAGAATGACGAAGTATATCTAGTGAGTGCCAGCCTACTACACAAAATTATGATTATATATGTCGTAGTGGGTACCCTGATTAATTGATTTGTGGGGTTTAACGTCCCAAAACCACTATATGATTATGAGAGACGCCGTAGTCGAGGGCTCCGGAAATTTCGACCACCTGGGGTTCTTTAACGTGCACCCAAATCTGAGAACACGGGGTAGTGGGTACCCTGCAAGTGTGTTTGTAGCAGTTACCCAATGAGTGTTAGCGAAGGCATAGAGTTTCCCACAATACTTACTAGAGGGAACTCTGGTGCTAGTGTCTATGGGAGCTGCAACGCACGGCGCTTCAACGAGCATGGGAATGATGGGTAGTACGCACATTTGTCTAATCTTCGTACTTCTGGCCCGCCTTTGGCTCCGTGTGTGTTCATGTGGCTTAGAGCTTTTTTTCTCACAAAACGAAAATCAGCAAATGTTCAGCAATTGCGCTTCACCACCCTATTTTTTTCGACTTACCTTTCCAAATTGGGTCAGGAAGTTCAAAAGGGTTGAATATTTCTTTCAAAACAAAACCGGAACACAGCAATAAACGAAGCCGCAAGTACGATTTGCCGCCCGCAAGTACGAAGACTAGGCAAATGTGTGTACTACCCATCATTCCCATGGTCGCTGAATGATCGCAGCGCCAGAGTGCCCTCTAGTTAATTTTGGGGAACCTTATGTGAGAAGGCTAAGAATGGTTGTTGTTGTTGTTCACCTATGGGTAGTGGCGCACTCCCACTATGGGGGATTGGCCAAGAATCGAGTGGTTTTCAAAATTACTGTTCAAATTTGGAAAAATGGACGTATAACAGAAAGATTACCGATATCCTAGGAAAGTGTAGTGCTTATTGTAACGCATACAAATATTTACATAAACGAATTTATTCTTATATTAGAGCAATAATTTGATTTTATACGTATATAATTATGTGGACATGTTAGGATAATGGAACTGGTTAATTAGTCAACCTCTGAATGGCCACTCTTCCTGCCTTCGCTGTGATTGTGCTGTGCGTTCCACGCAGACCTGGCGGTTTTCTGAAGGTGGAGCTGAAGTGCCCTCCAAGTTTTTAACGAATTCCTACCCGCCATTGGTGATGCCTAGCCACATTCCCGAAAGAGGAGTGCAAAGACCGCAACTTGGAGCTCTCTCCGATTAAGCTGCTCAGCCGACAGGCAACGTCGGCTTCATCGTACAGAATATGACTTGCCCTAGGAAAATAATCACGCATCTGACGGTGCCACCTATTGTTAGGGGTCCCCACAATTTGGCGGACACATTTTGTTGAATAAAGGTGTCTTCGGTAAAGTGTAAAAGAACAAAGGGTTCAATTACTTAGGTAATAAGCACGTACATGCTAAGCAAGCTTTCGTTTCGGCACACCATGCGTGAGCTGCCGATGTTGTCGTTGTTGTTGTTGCTGATGTTTATTTTGCCTTGCTCTTTTCGTGTATTAGCTGTTGCGCACACCCAATGAGGGAGGATTGGCCAATAATTGGGTAGTTTTATATAAATAAAGTATGGAGCTTCAGAATGATGGAGGTTATGTAATAGAAATATTACATATTACGTAAAAAATTGTGGTGCTCGATCTAATGTAGATAACTATTGAAAAGGGCACATCTCTCTGTCTTTTTTTAAGAAAAGGCAAGAAAATAAAGCAATCTCTTTATTTTTATACGTATATAATAGTATAGATACATTTAGTACAATAATATTTATCACTTAGTTGAATGATTGGTTTCATTATTATAGTACATGAAAGTCACGCGTACCTTCGCACTGGAGAACCGAGGCTCCAAAGGTCGGCTCTCGTCAGGCGCATAGCCAGAAATTATTTTCGAAGGAGGTGTGAGGGGCACCTCCTTGATTTTGGGAGGGTTCCCTTTGAAATGATATTTTTTCGCCCTCTATGCCATTATGGAAAAAATTCGGGTAGGGTCACAGGCCCGATATGCCACCCCCTTACCACGCCTCTGGCTGCCGTGCCCACACTTCGGTCTCTTCTTTCTTCACATACACATTTAATAATATTTAACACATGCATGTCATTCGCATGCATAACACATGCATGTGGTCTAGAGACCCTTTCACTGTTTAAAAACACAGAAGTGTGGCAGCTTGGGCTAGTTGGTATGACATGACGATACCTATAGCGCGAGAACAGAACGACGACACAGAGACAAGAAGGACACGAAGGACACGAGCGCTCGCGTCCTTTGCTCGTGTCCTTCGTGTCCTTCTCGTCTCTGTGCCGTCGTTGTGTTCTCGCGCTATAACTATCGTTAAATCACACAGCTCCTTGGTGAAATCCGGTTTTGTCCACTGATGTGCCTTAATAGCATCGGTGGGCAAGAAGAGCTTTAGAAAATACCCCGTTGATTTTACCTTATTTGGCAAAATATATTTTAAAAAATGCATGTAGCGCGTAGACAAGATAACCGCTGGTCGTTAAGGGTAACTAACTGGATTCCTAGAGAAGGGAAGCGGGTTAGGGGGAGACAGAAGGTTAGGTGGGCAGATGAGATTAAGAAGTTTGCGGGTATAAATTGGCAGCAGCAAGCACAGGACCGGGTTAACTGGCGGAACATGGGAGAGGCCTTTGTCCTGCAGTGGACGTAGTCAGGCTGATGATGATGACGATGACGATGATGATGATGATGATGATGATGATTTAAAAAAAATGTTCTTCGGGGATTCATAAAAATTACAAAAGATTCCCTTCAACTTTACGCACGTTCCTTTTATCTGAAAAACTAAGGAGTGACAATTCTTACATTTAAAAGAAACTAGAAAACGTGGTTTCTGTTTTGATGTTAGGAGCTGGTAAATGAGGTGACCGGAAGTTTTCTGGGATACAACGCTTGCAATCTTGCAACCGTCTATATGCGCGTTCACGTAACCATCGGGCGCACAGGTTTCGCGAAAGCATATAACCACGTTCAGGATCAATTCTTCTGGCCTAGCAAGCGACGGAGCATAGAAAAGTATGTGGCCGACTGCGAAAGGTGTGAAAAATTCAGGTGCCCCATTACTGCTGTGGCCAGGCTCCTACATGTTATAGCACCTACATAATCGTCTTTCGAAATAGTGGAAGCGGATGTGTTCGGCCCATTACTGCGCTCATTAAACAAGCATCGTTAGGCCATAGCGTGCGTTAACTGTCTGACGTGATATGCTGGAACCATGGCATTCTGCTACTCAAAAACATATCGGGGCACATAAAGCCCCAGATAATGCTGCTAATGTCCTGTCAGGTATACGGTGCCATTTCCTTATAAAGCACGTAAGATGAAAGAACGCTGTAAGTTAGTCTGGAGTGTTTATTTAAAGCAAGGTACACGCGTGAGACTTATGAAATGATGCAGTTTAATTGCAATTTTTCCGTATTCTGGTGCAGTAACCATGCCTGTCCCACCGTAGCAGGTGGATGTCCACGATTTGAAGCTCTTCCTGCGAGCCTAAGCTCAATTCTATGCGATGGGTCCAAGAGTGGTACGTGTATGCTTTCTTCCTTCGTAACTGCTAACGTCGTGAATCAACATGAACGTGACTTTTAAGACCACATAAACAAAATGACTTAAATTTCTAGAAATGTTAATTACAATAACATTAATCAGAAATAAGAGTAATAGAAAGGACTAAAAAATGAAATTAAGATCTGATAAACATTATGTACGAAATTTCTAGTTGCACAAAACTGGAGTGTAATTTAAAAACTGCTTTTTCTGTCTTTTTGTGTGTTGTTATCACTCACGAACATATCTGCCATTATAAATATTAACCACATATTTGAACAATCGATTGTTTCAATTGTTTGAACCAAGAATGAAAAAAATGAGAATTTCAGGGGCTCCTTTTTTTAAGACACAGTATTTATAAGAGCTAAAAGACAATTATGCTGAGGAATGAACTGGTGATTTTATTTGCGACAATTACGATATAAAATTCGAAGGCTCTAGGTTTAGACCCTGCGGACACCAAGTTATCTCTTCGTTCATGACACTTTAATTTCTTCACATTTACATCATAATAACTACTAACGGCATCCCCTATACCTTTCTTGCCACAATTGTCTGCTTCTTCACAATAATGTTACGACTTACCAAGAATGTGAGACCGAGCCAGTACGGGAAGTAGACAAGAGATAAGAAAATACATCTTTCACAATTGTTTCGCATTATTAATGGGAAAAAACCAACAGGCAGGTGAAATATATCGTCAAATTTATATTTAAGTGCGACGTTATGTAAAAGTCTACGTATGACTACTTTACTCTGCTCTTTGCATTTCTTTTTCAGTGATCCTTGTTACGGTGGGTCTGGCGGAGAACCCTCGCCTTAAAGGTATTGTATGCAGTCATCGTTCTCTGGCGGCAACCTTTTATGCGTAATTCTCACTCTACTGCCCTTCGAAATGCAGGGAGGAGTAAACCTAGCATATGTAAAGACTAATGTTTAGCGGTAGTTGACATTCTTACGTGAAGCTATATACGCCCCAAAGCTAAATATTGTGCGCATTTTATTTGAAATGATTTTCCAAATTGTATTCTATACCAACGATAACATAGCACTAAAGCTACCTCTCCTCCTCAACCTATCGCAATCTTCTGCCCCGTGAAACCAATTACAAAGCAAAAAATGATGAAATGGACAATTGACAACTACTATTTTGTTGCACGAAGGTACAAGAAGTTTCGTATGAATTTCCAAAAAGGTGCGCATAAATTGTTGGGCACAAAACCAGAAACTTTGACAGCAGCCTTGGGTCTTTTGGTGCTTCCAGCGGGCGAGCTTTCATGTTCACGATCTACTTCAGAACGAAATGGTATGCGCAAAATACAAACTTCGCAATGCTAACTGGGTTTTGCACACTTAGCTTGTAAAAATGTATGGGCAATCTCCCCAAAGAGAACCCTGATGGGATTCGAAGCAGAAGCGTTACGCACAGACGAGATCAGCGTCTTTGACGCACGCCTTGTTGGTGTGGTTGGTCTTCCGCTGCCAACGCTTGCGTTCAGCTTTCTTGGCTCGGGCCTCGTTGGTGTTTCAGGCGCGACGTCGTCATTCGCGAACGCGATCGGCTCTGCTAACCCTCCCAACGCCGGTGACAGCCGTGTTAGGCCAAATCGCTTCAACGTATGTTTCAGTGGGCGAAGGAGCTTCGCTTTCCAGCGTCCTCTCCATCGCAGATAAATGAGCCGAAAGAGTGTTCACTTGATGTGCGCTCGAACGTTGTGAGTTGTGGAAGGGCGAAGTAAGAGAGAGGTGACACGTGGTGAGCGCGTGGAAGACAAAAAGAGACTGACGTCACCGCGCACTGCGAGGGAATGCATGACCTACTTGGCACCATCTCAACACCTGCGGTGAGGGGAGCGCGGTGCGGTGCGTTAGTATGGAGACAAGGATAGACCGCGTTACACAGGCTAGTCAAAGAGCTGCTACACATCAAAAGTCAGGGTACTACCTACGCAACACCTGCTGAATCTGTGCTCAGGCAGATGCCATCTTTTGATAATCAATGAGCTTTACTGGCGTCATCAGACTATGATCGTGTCTGGAGCAAAACAGCGCAGATGATGCAGAGCACGTAGTACTTTATATATTATGTGTTCTTTTTTGGGAAAGTGGTTCAGAACAAATGTTACAGTGTATGTTTAGAATGAAAGTTCAACAATTTTGAGTACTTCGTACTCAACTAAGGGAGATCAACGAGCCGTCCCGGAATGACCATGCGGAGTGCGATGGCCAAGCCCGCAACATTATAATGCCGCATAACACTCATAATGTTGCGCGAAAGGGTTTGTTTTATTGAAGTTGTTAGTAGTGCTTGTGGTGTGTGGTTCTTTCTATCCATCCAGTCGTATTTTATAAATTATGAATGTGATCCGACATTAACACGGCCAGGAACAAGTCGTGTGTTTAGGACAAATGTTTGCTGATTTTGAGTACAATGTACTCTACTATGGGAGAGCTTCAAGCTGTCCCCTGTATATTGGCGGAAACGTTGTGATGTTTTAAACAATTGTTACGGATTTATAGTACTTATAACTGCACTATGGGAGAGCATAAAGCCGTCCCGTTGGCCTAGCCCTTCATCAGACCGTATAGACAAAAATTACGCCGTGATCGAGTTCACAGCATTGTCACAAGCCCAATAAATTAGTGTTACAGTATACTCTCAGGGCTTCATTAAAACGCCAAAGCAGTATTGATCTGTAGACTCAACATCTTACCTTCAGTTTCTCTTTTTCTCATAAAAAATGGTAACGTGGCGCAAGTTGTACTGGCGTTTTAGCTGGCAGGTTGTCTTGCGCTGTAGGTCGGGCACAAATCAAAACAAACACACCCAACTGACGCGTTGTCTACCTTGACCACTTTTTAGTTCCTCCCTGCATTGACATCCAACAGAGGCTAATATGAATACAATTTAGCTCTTTCATTATACTCAACTTTGAAGTCTTTCGAGGAAATTAAAATAAAAGTGCTATTATATTGTCACGTGATCACAGAACGACCAGAACGTCTGTTCACAGGAGCAGCACTGGACGTCGAGCCGAACCGAATGTTAGAGCACGAGCTCACACCAACCGTCCTCTTCTTCTTTCACACCATGGCACATACTCGCATTGGCATGGCTAAACCACGTTCCATGCCTGTGGCATTACCCCCCCCCCCTTCGAAAAAATAAAGTACCACCCCGATGACCCATGCAGATTAAAGTTAAAGTACTCGCGTAGTCTGCACAAAGACGCGTGATGAAGCAGTGTCAGGTGGCTCGGGGGTAGTGTGGCTTCATCCGTGACACATGAACAATGTCGGCCTGCTGGGAACATCGAGATCGCTGAGCTGTGTCTTCAAGCAGAATTTCGTAGTTGACATCTGTGAGGCGCCGTAGTACTCTATAGGGACCAAAGTAGCGGTGAAGTAACTTTTCCGAGTGGCCCGTTTTGCGAACGGAGATCCACAGCCCGACCAGATCACCGGGTCGGTAAATGACATGGCGATGACGGGAGTTGTACCTCTGCGAGTCGATTCGCTGTTGTTTTCAGATCCGCTTGAGTGCAAGCTGGCGGGCCGCGTCGGCGAGCCGGATAAAGTCGTTCGCATCAGTAGTAATATCGGTCGTGTCAGGCAACAGCATGGCATCAAGCATCGTATTTGCTCCTCGGCTGTGAAGCAACCGGAATGGAGTGAAACCCGTAGTCTCTTGAACCACAGTGTTGTAAGCGAACGTTACGTATGGCAAAATTGCATCCCAGTTTTTGTGATCACGGTCGACGTACATAGATAGCATGTCAGCGAGCGTCTTGTTTAATCTCTCCGTCAGACCGTTGGTTTGTGGATGGTATGCGGTTGTTTTGCGATGAGCTGTTCCACTAAGTCTCGTGACGTCTTGCATCAATTGGGCTGTAAAGGCTGTTCCACGGTCAGTGATAAGAACTGTTGGCGCTCATGGCGGAGGACGATGTTGTTGATGAAAAAATACGCAATCTCATTGGCGGTGCCTCGTTGTAGGGCTTTCGTTTCGCAGTACCTCGTTAAATAGTCAGTAGCGACTATGATCCAGCGGTTGCCATTGTGTGAATTCGGAAGGGCCCAAGCAAGTCCATGCCGATTCGTTCAAACGGTTGTGACGGGGGTGCAACAGGCTGTAATAAACCAGCAGGGCGCACAGGTGGGGCTTTACGGCGCTGGCAATGATTGCACGTTTTGACGTAATGCTTGACATCCTGGGTGAGCTTTGGCCAGTAGTAGCGAGTCCGAATCCAGGCAAGGGTACGTGCGAATCCTAGGTGGCCGGAGGAAGGCTCGTCGTGGCAGGCAGATAAAATGTCAGCACGTTGCCCTGGTGGAACGACGAGGAGGTACTCAGTCGCATAAGGTTCGAAGTTCTTTTTGTAGACTATGTCGTTGCGGAGACAAAATGATCCTGAACGTGCAAATGCCAACGGTGGACTCGAGCTGCGACCTTGAAGGTATTTGATAAGTTATTTGATCTCTGAATCATTCCACTGTTGTTGGGCCAAGTCAGATTCACTGACTGCATAAAGAAAATGGCCATCGGTATCATCGTCCCTCGATGTCGTCTCGAGGGGCGCGCGCGAAAGGCAATCAGCATCAGTGTGCCTGCGGCCCGACTTGTAGACGACTGTAACCTAATTTTCTTGAAGGCGTAAGCTCCACCTCGCGAGGCGCCCTGAAGGGTCCTTGAGATTGGCCAGCCAACAGAGGGCATGATGGTCCGCAAGTACTCTGAATGGACGGCCATAGAGATACGGTCGGAACTTTGTTATTGCCTAAATAACAGCAAGACATTCCTTCTCCGTGGTCGAGTAGTTAGTTTCCGCAGATGACAAAATGCGGCTAGCATAAGCGATGGGACGTTCAGCGCCGTCTTGCCACTGGACGAGTACTGCACCAAGACCGATGTTGCTTGCGTCAGTGTGAAGTTCGGTGGTGGCATCTTCATCAAAGTGCCCTAGTAAGGGTTCACTCTGAAGGCACTGCTGAAGCTGAGAAAAAGCGGCTCTCTGCTCTGGACCCCACACAAAAGGAGTATCCTCCTTGGTTAAACGGGTAAGGGGTTCAGCGATGTTGGCAAAGCTCTGGACAAAGCGCCTGTAGTAGGCGCAGAGACCCAAAAACCAGCGCAAATCCCGTTTGTTCGAAGGTGGAGGAAATTCAGCAATAGACATGGTCTTCTCTGGGTCTGGTCTAATGCCATCGTGACTGATAAGGTGGCCGAGGAACTTTAGTTCTTCGTAGCCGAAAAGACACTTCTCCGGTTTTAGAGATAGGCCTGCGGATCGAATAGCGACGAAGACGGACTGAAGTTGTTGTAAATGTTGCTCAAATGTTTTGGAAAAAACAACGACGTCATCTAAATACACGAGGCAGGATTCCCACTTCAGACCGGACAGGACGGTGTCCATCATCCTTTGGAACGTTGCCGGTGCAGAGCACAATCCAAATGGTAACACTTTGAATTCGTAGAGGCCATCGGGAGTTATGAATGCTGTTTTTTCCCTGTCACGTTCATCGACCTCGATCTGCCAGTAGCCGCTGCGTAAATCCATTGAGGAAAAATATAGGGCATGTCGAAGTCGATCCAGTGAATCATCTATGCGTGGGAGAGGGTAGACGTCTCTCTTCGTTACTTTGTTGAGCTTCCGGTAATCGACGCAAAATCGAAGAGTGCCGTCTTTCTTTTTAACAAGTACGACGGGTGACGCCCATGGACTGTTGGAGGGTTGGATGACGTCGTCGTCGAGCATCTGTTTCACTTGAAAACGTATTGCCTCTTGTTCTTTTTGCGACACGTGGTAGGCGTGCTGTCGTACAGGCCGTTCGGTAGGGTCCGTTATAATGCGGTGCTTCACGGTGGGAGTCTGCTTGATTTTGGAGGTGGACGCAAAGCAATCACTATACGTACGTAAAATCATGCGTATCTGCTGTTGCTGCGCACAGCATAGCTGGCAATTCACGTCAACTGTACTGGCTAATGCAGTGTTACCTTCGGCAGCAGTGGCAATCGGAGCGATAGTGGAACATTCTTCGTCATCGATGGCTTCAAAGTTCGCGATTGCTGTTCGCTTTGCACAGTGTTGGTACTGGCCGCCGAAATTCGTTATCAGAAGCTAAGTCCTCCGATGTTTCAGTTTGACGATAGCACGCACGACACAAATCTGCCGAGCCAAGAGCACCAAGAGGTTAGTTTCTACCAGAGCGGTCAGCGGGTGGTTGTCGACAAGAACAGAGATACGAGCAGAGACCCGTTTGTCGTCGATGGCACACGTCGGTGAAAGAATGTCGTCGGATGTCGGCAGGCAAATCGGGGGAGGGTCTTGTAACAGTCGATCAACAGCGGCCTCAGCCCCAGAGGTCGCTGTTCTTAGTTTCCCCGGCGCGGGCTTGTGGATCTAGGCGATCTTCCTGCAAGGACGTCCGCAAAGGTTGATTGTTGGCCAGGTGACGTGGAACGCCGTGGAGATGGTGAGCGGGATTGGCGACGCGGAGGGGTTGAGGATCGTTGGCTTGCCAAGTATTCGGCGATAGCACGGGGCCGCTCACTATCTCTGGGACGACAAGCATCCGGACGAAAGCCGGGAAGACCCATGTGCTGTAGGCGCACTCACGGTAGATGTGACCTGGTTCACCACAGTGATAACATAGAGGCCGGTTGTCGGGAGCACGCCATACACTAGATTTCCGTGTAAGGGGTGGGTTGCCGTACTGCGGTGGTCCCGAGTAGAACGACGGTGCCGTCTGCAGGGTGGACGGACGGGACGAATAGCCAACAGCCGGTGCAGGAGTACGTAGTGCTTCCGCGTACGTTAATAGCGGAGCTTCGGCTGGACGCGCGGCCGTCATGGATTGGACTTCGGCTGCACGCAGAGTCGTCATGGGGTGCACCAGCTGACAGACCTCTTCGTGAACGACATCCGTTAGAGCAGCAACATGGGGCGGAGAAGACACCACGTGCAGCTTTTGCAGCTCCTCGCGCACAATACTGCGCATGAGCTCCATCAGGTCTTTTACAGTCGTGACGTCAGGTGTTGGTAGGGCCAACGACACTGACGAAAGACTGCCAGGACGCTCATACTGGTACGAACGCTGCCTTAGCATTCTCTCCATTGTCGTGGCTTCGCGGAGGAAATCCTCTGCAGTGCTGGGAGGGTTCCGGACTAGTCCCACGAACAGCTGCTCTTTCACTCCCCGCATTAGGAGGTGCACCTTCTTCTTTTCCGTCATTGAGGAGTCGGCTCGCCTGAGCAGCCGCGACATGTCCTCAACGAACATGGCAACACTCTCGTTCGGACGCTGGTTTCGGGAATTGAGGAGCCGTTCCGCTTGCTCCTTTCGGTCAGAGCTTCGGAAGGTATTTCGCAACTGGTTGCGAAACTCTGGCCAGGTTGTCATAGTGGCACTTGGTTGCTTCACCAAGAGCGCGCAGAGTCCTCGAGATAAAAGTCGACATACCGAAGCTTTCGCTGCTCGTTCCACTCGTTGACGCTGCTGCAATGGTTGTAGTCGTCAAGCCAGTCGTCGACGTCCTCATAAGGGTCACCGTGGAACAGCTTCGGAGTACGTGGGACGTTGAAGAACCATGGAGGAGGCAGCGTTGATGTTTCTTGGGTTTGCGTTCCCGCACTAGCCATAGTACTGCCGAGTTGTGGAAAGGGTCCGAATTCAGGAGGTATGCCTAGTTGTCGCCTGCTACGCCGTAGGTCAGCTGGTTCTTCCAAGTCGCGACTAGTGTCGGGACCTTGCTGCTGATTGCAGTGCATACAACACTAACCAGCATCTCCACCAGAAAATGTCACGTGATCACAGAACGACCAGAACGTCTGTTCACAGGAGCAGCACTGGAGGTCG
Organism: Rhipicephalus microplus; assembly: GCF_043290135.1. Classification (NCBI taxonomy): domain Eukaryota; kingdom Metazoa; phylum Arthropoda; class Arachnida; order Ixodida; family Ixodidae; genus Rhipicephalus; species Rhipicephalus microplus. The sequence continues at coordinate 216,109,326 of NC_134700.1, forward strand.
AGCCGAACCGAACGTTAGAGCACGAGCACACACCAACCATCCTCTTCTTTTTTCACACCATGGCACATACTCGCATTGGCATGGCTAAACCTCGTTCCATGCCTGTGGCAATATAAACAAGCATTCTCTTACGTAAATTTCGCTTCAAGTTTCCTGTAAGTGTTCAGTGTTGTGGATGTTGTTTTGATTACCGCACGAGCACCGGCTCCACCATTGACCCAAATATAACGTACAAGTGGCGGTACGTAAATCTGAATAAACGAAAGAATTGACAGTGCAATTCAGTACGAATACGTTCACACCGTAAACAGCCATGAGAGAGCATAGGGATCTTCTTCGTGGAGTCGCGACGGCGGAGTTAATCACTTCCAAACGAGGCAACTGCTACGATCGTCTTAATTAAGGCTCCACCTGTCGCACGTCTCGTTGGGGCAGCATTCGTCAAACTTATTAGTCGACGTGTTATTGGTCATCCTCGCAATTACCTAACTTGCAGCGCGTATCAAAGTGCTGATCGCTTTTTGTCACTAGTACATATTCCTTTCTCAAAGCGACGTGTACAAGTCCAGTTTGTGTCGTCAGAATTAACATATAGCTTTGGCAGCTTCACGAACGAAGTCGAGTAGAGAATCCATCCTTTGCATGTACGCAGGGGAGCTCATATTATGAATGTTTTCGCGTTCTTGATCTCAGGTGCAATCAAGTCTTCTATTGATTGATTGATTGATTGATTGATTGATTGATTGATTGATTGATTGATTGATTGATATGTGGGGTTTAACGTCCCATAACCACTATATGATTATGAGAGACGCCGTAGTGGAGGGCTCCGGAAATTTAGACCACCTGGGGTTCTTTAACGTGCACCCAAGTCTTCTAGTGAGAGTGAGGAAGAAATAAATAAAGAAACTAAAACTTCATGAGAGCCGAGAAAGTTATCCCTCCCTGACTTTCCTTTGCTTGTTTCAGCACCAAGTTGGCTGTCACCGCAGCGGCTTCTCGCCGTTCAAGTCGACCGTAAGCAAAGTGCCTCTTTTACCTCGGCTTTCCTTTCACCCTCTGTGCTCGTCTTGTATTTCGAGCTTCCGCCAGTCTAGATGGCAGGCAGACATCTTAATTAGGCGATACTCTCGTGTCTTCGCGAGCAATTAAGAGAGAATCACCCACTTGGGTTGCGCTGTGGATTTAGGCAAGAATTTTCCTCTCACTTTCTTTGTTATCTCCCTCTCTCTCTTCTATGAATCGTCCTTTTGCGACTCTTCTACATGATCCAGGAAACATGGCCGACGGCAGCATGGCAGTTCGAGGTCAGTAATTATTATGTAAAGATTTCCTGGAAAGCGCAATATTGCTTATGTGTTTCATCACTGATTTATTCCTAGATGCAATAATGTGGGTCTCTGTTATACTGAACAGCCCTGATTTAAATTCGGCAGCTTGGAGTATAGTTAAAGGAGCTTCACTGTTGCGCCACTGAAAGATGCCTTATACTCGTATCACAAAACTGCACTGTCGCGGGTAATGTTAACGTAACGATTCACGTACAAAACAATGCATTTGCAGCGCACAGGAACACGCCTGTTTATTGATAAGCTTAATACTGAGCATACTGACAACTTGTGCCACAACATTTCGTTGAAATGATAAGAGGGGGTAACGCGAATAATATCTCACGCTGAAAGTGCTCAGCAAGACAAAACATGAACGCTAGAGTGCTCACACGTTTGACACAAGGACTATAATTGTGTTTTGTTTCACTAATCGTACGGATAAGAAGAACGTGGTATTTCAAAGAAATCGAAGCATTTTCAAGTTCATATTCTAGTTTCAAGAGTATCCAAGTGTTCACAAACACGCAAAGAAAGCGAGGTAGACACTGCAACACGCAAACAAAAAATAAATATTCTGAGTGGCAACATAAGAGCAGGCGCAGTGTAATTCGCAAGACGTATTAGGCATATAACTGCCACCTAGTTTAGTCGTGAGAGAAAGTGAAGAAAATAAAAGGAGCATTGTGTCAGCAGTTCGAATGCGAGAGTAGTTACTCATTGTTCTCTTTTGCATCTCTTTCAGTTTCCAACAGATCAGATGGAGAGGGAGGTAAGTGCACAATGTAATCGTGAATTCGCACAGACATTTGGTTCCTCCTATAGCGAATCATGCGTGGACAACGTATACCATTATCTCCCGCAAAATTACCCCATGCTTGCTGTAAAAGAGTGTTTAACAGTTGAAAATTATAAAACGGCCTTCAGAATCCGATTCGGTTTATTAGTAGAATATTTCTTGAACATATTTCATTTCATCTGCCTTTTACTTTCATAGAATTTACAATCAGGCATTTTGAGAAATTCTGAGCTATGTAGTGGCGCAATGGTCACTGCGATTTTCAGTGACACCTTTGTGAGTAACGTACACAAATCGCCGCAAAATGATCCGATGGGCATGATAAAAAATAAGGCACTTTGATATTTGTATGTCTATTTAGTAAGAGTTGATGCATTGGCACATCAAATAAATGCGAGCACTTTTAAAATTTCTAATGAACATGATCCTGGGTTAAACCTAACTTTAAAAATTCACGCATTTGCACGAAGTGTATGATGGTGATTAGGGTGAAGCTGTGCTCTAAGGTTCATAATGTCTACGTTGAAGTCACAGACTAGTATGAAAGACAGACTGATCAACCGACGGACGGATGCACCAATGGACGGATGGACGTTGCATACGATGGTTACGAGCTTTATTGAACAGTTAAGAGAACTAAAAACGCAGGCTTTACTTCTACATAAACCTCAGCGTGTGTTAAAGTCGCGAAAATATTAGGGAGTTTTTGAGTAGGAGCCCCGATCGTTTTGGGGCTTCTAAGAAATAGCATCAAGGTCACGGCGTATGCGCGAAACTCAAACAAGGTTTGGGCTCTGCGTTGAAGACGCCACTTGTCGAATTTACCGGGAGCCCCAAATCCTGCCCAAAAAACTTTGTGTGAGACAAAAGTGACGGCAGCCACTTACCTGACGGCCCCCAGTGAAGACTAGAGCGACCTAGAATAGGAAGGAGCGTTCAAAGAGCCGCAGACGCTATTCGAAAACTCTTAGCTCCTGCTTCACCCAAAGCGAACACATGCAGTTGGCTTTGGGGCCCCAAACTTGTGGCGCCTATATTGAAAACACGATACTAGTGAGTGAGAATTTATTAGAAGGCAGAGAGGTCCGCCTGAGCTAGTTCGCTCTAGCCTGCTGCTCTACACAGGGGATAAGGGAAAGGGGAAGCAAATAGGGATGAAGGGTGATGATGGGGACAAGAAGAGGTGGTGCGTATGTACAGTAGCCACTTGGTATAGTACCCTACAGTCTAGTTTCTAGTCCAGTGCTTTTTATAAAGTCTAAAAAAGCCTTTGTAGCAGTTTTTGACACTGTTTGGTCGTTCATTGCTGACAATATGTGGCGTTCACTTAATGGTGTTCGTCCAATGCTTGCCAACGTTGCAGTTAGCATTTTTCTTTGTGCCACGTATAATGCACAGTCACAAATTATGTGAGCTATCGTTTCGCACACTTGGCAGCGTTCACAATTTGGGCTGTCCGCACGGCCGATTATGTGGGTGTAGTGACGAGTGAAGGCGACGCCCAGGTGAATTCGGTGCAGTATATTAGCATGTCTTCGGCTGATTTTATCCGGAAGACGAAAAGTCATACTGGGGTCTGTTTCCCGCAGGCGCTTGTTCCGGTGATCTGGTAGCGACCAGGAGGTGGCAGCGCATTCGCTCATGAGTGATCTCAACAATGTGTTGACGTCACCTCGCGAGTAGGGTACTTTGACGTACATAGGAGCGTTGTATATTGCCGCTCTTGCTTCGCTATCGGCTGTTTCGTTGCCAACCAGGCCGCAGTGTCCAGGAATCCATTGGAGTGCAATCAAGTGACCGCTCCTGTGTGTTAAGTCAAATGCTTGGACGATTCCTAACGTTAACTCGTAAAATTGGCCTCTTCTTGAGCAAGAATGAATAGCTTGAAGCGCTGATTTTGAATCAGACTGAATCGTCCATTTACGCGGTGCTTGGTCGTTCACAAATTTTATGGCTTCTTGTATAGCAACAAGTTCTGCAGTTGTAGAAGATGACCTATGATCTAATTTGTACTGTCGGGAAATACCGAGTTAAGGGATCACGAAGGCTGCAGCTGAGGCGGATGAAGTTACGGATCCATCGGTGTAAATGTGCACAGAGTCGCTGTATCGGTCATCTAAATGTGCCAAGGTGAGTTGCTTGAGGGCAATATAAGAAACATGCGACTTATACGAAATTCCACGTATGTGAAGGCACATCAGCGGTTTAGTCAATGTCCATGGAGGCACTGCAGGGATTACGGCAGGTGCAAAGCCTGACGGGATCATGTGCCTATGCGTATCGAGGCATCGCGACTAGGTACAGCCTGGTCGGTCCACTTGTAGCAAAGACAACGGGTGCTGTGCATGTCGGGTCAGCAGACGAAGGTGCACTCGAAGAGCCTCACAGGACGTGTAAACCTGTATAGGGTAGGTGCGCGACTCCTCTATAGTGCCAGAGGTAGATGTGCACCGTGGCAGGCCAAGGCATATTCTCAGTGCTCGTGCCTGAAGGCTCTCTAAAGTATGAAGGCACGTTGCCCGCATGCTGGAAAGCCTAGGTGAGCTGTACCTTATATAGCCCACAAACAATGCCTTGTATAACTGCAGAAGACTTTTCTCCGAAGGGCCCCATCTCAGTCCTGCTATAACACGAAGAACATACACAAAACTGATTAGTTTGTTTCTCAGCACAGTCACATGCTTTGACCAGGACAGGTTGCGATCAATGACGACCCCTAAATAGCGGTGGTGCTTAACCACGGGAATCACTGCTCCGTGAGCGAAGATTGGGTACCGCGACATTGATTTCTTCGTAAAAGCCAATGCAGCACATTTTGCTATTGAAAGTTCCAGGCCCTGACGACGTAAGTACTTAGATGTTATTGATGTGCCTTGTTGTAGCCTTGCTCGCAGTTGTGGTCGCGTTGCTCTAGATTCCCATATGCATATGTCGTCCGCATACGCACTGATTCTGACAACGTCGGGAAGCTTAGCCTCAAGGCCAATGAGTGTTATGTTAAAAAGCATGGGGCTCAGGGCGGCGCCTTGCGGAACTCCACGGCTTATGAGATGCCTGGCCGTGTCACCGTCGGATGTCGACATAAAAATGGTACGTCCTCTGAGATAGCTCCCTATCCATGCGTGTAGTCGGCCACCTACGCCGATGTCTTCAAGTGCGTCAAGAATGGCCTCATGGTAGACGCTATAGTACGCGCCCTTTATATCTAAGAAAATGGCCCCTACCAATCTCCGACGTTGTCTTTCCTTTTCAACAGAAGAAACCAGATCTACAATACCATCTATAGATGATCGACCTCTACGGAAGCCATTTATAAAATCTGGTAAGCCGACATTATTCTCCAGCAGTCATTCCAATCATGCCAGCACCATGCGTTCCAACACCTTACCGATGCAACTGGTTAGGGAAATGGGTCTATAAGAAGACAACTCGTGTGAACACTTGCCTGGTTTCAGCAAGGCCACTACGCGGCTGCACTTCCAACTCTCTGGGACCGTCCCTGTTTCCCACGTAGAGTTGTAGAACGACAAGAGAGCCTGCCTTGCTTCCTGGCTGAGGTGATATAAAGCCGAATAAGTAATTCCGTCAGGCCCTGGTGCGGACGACCGTCGGGACGTATAAATCGCATCGTCGAGTTCGTGCATTGTGAATGGTAAGTCGAGGCGATCGTCACTGGATGGCGGTGAGGCTAAATACGAAGGTGATATCGATGAGGAGGACATACCTACGAGTAAGTGGCAGTAATCTTCTGCAACCTCTACTTCAGGTCGACCTTGCTTTAGAGCCAAAGATCGGAAAGGGGACAACTGTTGAGTGGGCGTCTGAAGGCTTCGGACAGTTTGCCATATTCGAGACAGGGGTTTTCTGGGATCAAGAGAGCTACAAAATACCCTCCACCGTTGCCTATCGAGCTTATCGAGGTGTTGCAATACATGTCGTTGTGCTTGGCGTGCTGTAGATAGGTCAGCTGGCGATTTCGTCCTCCTGTGTTTTCTCTCTGCCAGGCGACGAATTGCACGAAGGTATTCATATTGTGCGTCAAGCTGTGATCTTGGTAGCGACACATTCAAAAGTTTCGTATGCGTTGTTAAGGCTGATGCAATTAGGCTTTCTATTTCAGATATAGATTGATTGTTCCCGCACTGAGCATTTACAGAAGCTTGGAATCCTGGCCAGTCTACGTTTTTCACAGGCCGGGGAGACGAACGATGGAAACTTTTTAGCTGTATATATGTAGGGAGATGGTCACTTCGATGTGTTTCAACGTCTACAAACCAACAGGTGGTAGGCAAGAGACTTCTACTCACAAAACATACGCCTAGACAGCTGCTGTACGATGCACCACGGAGGTAAGTACGTGAGCCATCGTTAATGGACATAAGGCCTTGATTGAGCACAAAATCGGCAATGTCCCTGCCGCGGGTGTTCATTGAGGCAGAACCCCACATGGGATGATGTGCATTAAAATCCCCAACTAATACATGTGGTCCAGGGCAAGCTTGGAGAACAGACAAGAGATGGGGACAGTCCACGTGGCTTCTAGGAGGAATGTATCCACCAATGATTGATATGGAACGTCGCTTGTGCTTTATAGATAGGCAAATATAGTCGTTAGAAGCATGAGGAGCCACGGCATGTCTCGCGTACGTTAAATCTTGACGTACGCATATAATTACTTTGCTCACATTTCGATCATCACGTGACCACAAAGTGACGTATCCGGAAATACTAAACGACGACATCATATTCGGCTCACATATTACAACCAACGGAAATTTGTATTTAAACATCCGTTGTCGAAAGTCAGACAATCGGCTTCGCAAACCCCGTGCGTTCCACTGCATTATGGCAGAGGTGCGCACACGTTCATCGAAGAAATTCGCCATATTGTTTATGGAAGGGTCAGCAGTAGCGGTTCCAGCACGTTGAGGATCTGCACTGCTGTTTTCTCTCCTGGTGTGTGTAGTTCGTTGAGAATCGCACGAATAGATTTTAATAGATGCTTCAGCATAGTTTGGCTCTTCTCAGTGTCTTGCCTATCATTTTCCACCCTCTCTGAAGTTGCAGCCCATGATGTGGTCTTTTTTATTGATCCAGTCGGTAGCGAAGGCCACTCAGTATCTGAAGCATCGGCGTGCAACGCGGGCGTTGGTCCACTTTCTGCATCCCTGGGACGTGGTGCATACAACATGGGTGTAGCGGCCTGATAATGCGTACGCGTATGTTCATCTGTTGCTGGTGGTGATGCATCACTCCTATGTCCACTATGCTTTCGCTGGTGCCTACGTTTTGGACGACGTCTGTGTCGGCGGATGGACGTGACTGCCTCTCTGTGTGTCGAGTTGTCTCTGACCATCTTCCGCAGGACGCGAATTTCTTCTTTGATCTTCGGGCACTCCTTCGACGTTGCTTCATGTGCACCAGAGCAGTTTGGGCATTTCAATGGAACAGCAGTATCGCAGTTTTCCACCTTATGAGACCCGCCGCACCGCTGGCAAGTTGCCTCACTTTTGCACACTGCGCT